>NW_022436980.1:18455254-18526548 GCF_009761245.1 Sapajus apella
AGTAGAGACAGGGTTTCGCCATGTTGGCCAGGATGGTCTTGATCTCTTGACCTCGTGATCCACCCACCTTGGCCTCCCAAAGTGCTAGGATTACAGGCGTGTGTCACCGCGCCCGGCCTACTATCTAATTTCAGAACACTTTCATTACTCAAAAAAGAAACCCCACCCTCATTAAATCGCTTCTTATCCTGCCCCCCCACCCCCCCTCCCCCCCACATCTGGCAACCACTAATCTACTTTCTGCCTATGGATTTCCCTATTCTGGAAATTTCATATAAATGGAATCAAACCATATTGGCTTTTTGTATCTGGCTTTTTTCTAGGGTACTTTCTTGCTCTACAACTCTGGACAACAGGATCTAATAAAAAAGGAGAAGCCCATCTTTAAGACATCATCTTCCTTTTTCAGAAGTTTCTAAAAATACAGTATGAAATACTAAGAATATGGAACTCATGGGCTAGATCTTAATCTGTCTATACTACAGACTCCCCACTGCATTGGGAGGGATATTCCTCAAATGTCCCAGCCTGATTACCATCTGGCCTAAGTCTGAAGATCACCCTTAATACAGAGCATGGTGTCATGGGAAATTCAAGAGCATCAGAGCCTCACAAACCCAAGGTCTGGCACAGCCACTCACTAGCTTCAGGGCCACCTCGAGCAATCTTTTTTTGTTTGTTTGAGATAGAGTCTCACTGGGTTGCACAGGCTGGAATGCAGTGGTGTGATCGCAGCCTCCTGGGTTCAAGCAATTCTCCTGCCTCGGCCTTCTGAGTAGGTGAGATTACAGGCATGCACCACAATGCCTGGCTGATTTTTGTGTTTTCAGTAGAGACAGAGTTTCCCCATTTTGGCCAGGCTGGTCTTGAAATCCTGGCCTCAGGTGATTCTCCCACCTCGGTCTCCCAAAGTGCTGGGATTATGGGCATGAGCCACTGTGCCTGGCCAACCTTGAGCACTCTATTTAAACTCTCTCATTTTTTACTTTCCTCATCTGTAAAATGAGCACGACAGCAACACCATCTTTGCTTGGTTGTTATGAAGACTGGAAAAAAAGATACACAAAGTACCTAATGGCTGGCAGAGACAGCGCCCTCAATAAACTATTATTATTATTACAATTACACAACTATTGTTGTTTTTCTCCTCTTAAGTGCTTTTACTTATCACCCATGACAAGTGAACAAAGAATTATTCACCTGAACAAATAATTATACTGGCCATAGTCCTTGCCCTCTCAGAAATGACAAACTATGGTAAATATAAAATACACCTCTTTTTGTAATCTAAGATTATCTTTCCCTATTGTACTTTCATCTTTCCACTGAGTGTTGGAAAGGAATGTAATGAAGAGTATTCTGTGTTCTTTGTGTACATGCTTAATCTACAATAATGGACTGGGAGCTGCATCAGCTCAACTCTTCCAAGAAGTAGACACCAAGACAAAATTGGTCATGTAGATTTCTTGGGAGAAACGCCTGTGAAGGATTTGGGAAGGGGCAGCCAGCATGGGCAGGGAGGGCCTTCAGACTGGGAGGGAAGGAGGAGGACTGGGTAATAGGAGTCAGACGGCATTGCAGCACTGAGTCTCAGCCAGGCCAACCAGAAGGCCTCAAGCAAAGACTTCTCATTGGAGGAGCCCCATGCCAGCCAGAAATAGCCTGACCCTGGTACCATACAACTACTGCATTCAGTCACTAGCTAGAGGAATCCCCAGAAGAGTGTGGCTTGGCAGCATGAATGCAAGGGCGGATCGAGAGGGGCCGCAGCTGGAAACTATCAGCTAAGTACCCTCCTCAGGAGCTTCTCACACAGGTGAATTTGAGCAGCACATGCCCACCGCTCCTACAGAACTCCCTGAAGACAATAATTTTATTGGTATTATTGCTTGTACCTAGTAAGTTCTCAACAATTGTTTGTTGAAAACTGAGTAAGTGATGATTTTTAGCAACCAGCAGGAAGAGCAACCCATTTGCTCAATCCAGAGGGATCAGGTTTCATAACTCCTGAAGAAAGAAAATGTCTTCCATGATTTGAAGTAAATGACACGGCCCAGAAAATACCCCTGTGGCACAGCAGATCCCAGCCCCCAAACAATGAGTGGGATGAGGGGGCTGAGGCGATGAGCTGACAGCAACAGGAAGAAATATGAAGMAWACGYGGCCTGAATTAAACCCGCCATTGACTTTACTATGCACTTAATTTCACTTGTATAGACATAGCCACAGGATGAAGTAACCCACAGCGGGTGTGGCCTCAAAGGTAAAAGCAAGAGGGCACAAAAACTACCTCTCAGACAGATGACAGGATAGGGAGAGCCTCAAGAGCTCGGGGTGGACGGGAGATTTCAATCAGGAGGCACGCTTACCCAAAGCCAGCACCCAGCAACTAGAAATCAGGTCACCACAGCACTCACTGGAGGCTTGAAAAGGATAACTAACTCCAGTTTTCAAAGAATTAAAAGAGCTATGGGTGAGGCACGAGAAAGAAATGACTCACAAATCTGGAGGTGAAATGAGATCTCTGAGCTGATGACCACAAATAAAGGAGGGCAGAGAGAAGAAACAGTGTTTTTGTCAGGTTTATTTCTCATTTTCATTATAGATAGCTATCTACTTCAATTTAAAGATGATTTATTGAGCACCTGCTATGCACAAAATGAAAGAATCGAGGTTTCAAAAACTTTTACATGTCCAAGGAGCATGGCTGAGATTCTCCCAATGCCAAGTATACATGCTGGAGTCTACAGAAATAAAGAAAATCATTCCCAGTGACTACACTTAATCCCACCAAGGAGACAAACCCAAAAACAATTAAAATGCAACCTAGTACATTGTGAATCACGCAGTGATAGAGGCAGGTCTAAGGGTGATGAGAACACTCTAAGTAGGGCAATCATTTAACTCATCATTAAACTAGAACACTTTGAAAGTAGAAGAGGCATCATCAATAACTACTCTGTGACAATGGGCATCAACTGGGACTATTCCTGGACAAACCAGGATGGATATCACCCTAGTTATAAGGAATAAAAGTGGGGAGAGGCCAGGGCATGGTGGCTCATGCCTGTAATCCTAGCACTTTAGAAGGCTAGGGCTGGGGGACTGTGTGAGCCCAGGAGTTCAAGACTAGCCTGGGCAACATGGTGAGACCTGTCTCTATTATTTAAAATAAATAATATTTTTTAGAGTGGGGAGAAAAGGATAAAGAGGGGAACCTAAGGGGGAAGAAAACTGGAATTAAGAGGTCAACTTGTTAAAGAAGGAAGGGATTAAATGGGTATGGCAGAGTAGGAAAAAGAAAAAGTCCAAAGGAGTGATTACAGCTTAAAAGCTGCATCTCAAAAATAAAATAATTTGATTTTACTACTCTGAGGCTCAAAGTAGCTAAGTGTCAGAGGTGAGATTTGGACCCCTGCTTGTGAACCCCAAAGTCTGTGTTACATACTTAGTAACACAAGCACGATTAGTACCCCGAACGTCTAATTTCTAAGACAGTGCTACTTATACTGCACTCTACAGAGTAAGTGAGCTTGTACCGGTTTGAATAGCATCCCCCAAATTTAATGTCCACATGGAACCTCAGAATCTGACCTTATTTGGTAAGAAGATCTTGAAGATGTAATGAAGTTAGGATGAGGACAAGCTGGGTTAGGGTGGCCCCAATCCAATAATTGGCATTCTTATAAGAAGAGGAAAATGAAGCCTGGCATGGTGGCTCATGCCTGTAATCCCAGCACACTGGGGGGTCAAGGCAGGCCGATCATCTGAGGTCAGGAGATCAAGACCAGCCTGACCAACATTGAGACACCCCATCTCCCCTAAAAATACAAAATTGGCCAGGCATAATGGCGCATGCCTATAATCTCAGCTACTCAGGAAAATGAGGCAGGAGAATTGCTTGAACCCTGGAGGCAGAGATTGCAGTGACTGGAAATCGTGCCATTGCACTCCAGTCTGGGCAACAGAGCAAAACTCCGTCTCAAAAAACAGAGGAAAATGAGAACACAGGCACACAATGAGAACACCATGTGAAGACGTGGAGACGCAGAGGGACGAATGCCCTATAAAGATGAGACAGAGATTGGAATAACATGTCTACAAGCCAAGATATGGCAAGGATTGCCGGCAACCACCAGAAGAAGCTAGGAAGATAGGAAGAGGCAGGGAAATATTCTGCCTTTGAATCTTCAGAGGAAATACGACCCCACCACCTTTATTTCAGAATTTTAGCCTCAGGAGCTATGAGACAATAAATTTCTGATGTTTAAGACACCAAGTTTATGGTACTTCATTATGTTAGCCCTGGTAAACTACCATAGAGCTAGAGAAGAAAAGAGCAGGAGACAGAGCAGGAAGGGGGGAGACAGAAGGAAGGTTTCAGAGAGGTCAAGAAAAAAGAAAAAGGTGATGTCACCAAGATCCCATAAACAAAAATTGTTTCTTCGGTTCCACAATGACCTCCCTTATCTCCAGCCTCACCATTCTCACGACCACTCCCTCTTGGTTTTAAGGATCCCATCAGACTGTTGGTCAGGTATACCCAAGTAAAAATAAAAAAATAATGAAAGCTAAGAAAGAGTCGACATGAGCTGCTGATAGGAATGAAACCCCCACCACCGTGGATGTCAGCTATGAACAATGAGTCACAGCTTCAACTAGGAAAGTTGACTTTGATAAATTGAGAATAGATAAGGCAATCTCTCTAATCACTAAAATAGTAAGAGGGTGTACAAGAATCAAGCTGACAAAGGGAGAAGTTGAATAATGAAAACATTAGATGAATATAAAACCAAAAGTTAAGAAAGAACAAAAGGGGTGATAGAAAAAGATTTTCAGTAATTGCATCAAATAGAAATGAAGTCAATGATTCAATTAAAAGACAAATTATTGCATTATTAAATAAAGAAAATAAAACATACTATATACTGCTTACTAGAGACATATCTAAAATAAAAGGCTATAGAAAGGTTGGAAATAAAAAGATAGAAAAAGATATGTCATGCAAACACTAAAACATATAAAGCTATTTGTGATTGTTCTGATACAGACCTCAGACAAATATTTAAGAACACATTGTGTATTCATTCATTTTCTGTTGCTTATAACAAAACGCTTGAAACTTTATCATTTATCAAGGAAAGGAATTTATTTCTTGCAGTTCTTGAGACGGGGAAGCCCAAGGTCTAGGGAACATAGCCGGTAAAAGCCTTCTTGTTGGTGAGGACTTTCTACACAGTCCCAAGGCAGTGCAGGGCATCACATGGACAGACGGCTGAGCATGCTAACATGCTAGCTCAGGTCTCTCTCTCCTTATAACCCACAAGTTCCCCTCCCATGATAACCCATCAATCGACTAACTCATTAATTCATTAATTAATTGATCCATGAATGAATTAAGCCATTCATGAGGGTAGAGTCCTCATGATCTAATCACATCTTAAAGGCCATGCCACTCAACATGCCTACATTGGGGATTAAATTGGGCATGAGTTTTGGAGGTCACAAATATTCAAACAATAGCACATAGTTAATTTGGAAAGTGATCCCAAGAAACTCTAATAGGAGAACTGGGAAGGCAAAAGGGTGATAAAAGGAAGAGAAAGAAGCCAATGCTGGGTATTAGTGAACAGGTTACCACAAAGGACACCTGGGCGTCAGTCCTGCTGAGGACCTCGGAGAGATAATACAGAATATCCCTCAGAGTTGTCCCACCCAATAGATGATGAAGCTGAGTTATTTATCTTCCAGTTTCCATTTGTCACTAGATGAGGACTGCTACTGGTGTTTCAACTTCCCAGAACATTTAGCCTCCCTTCGCTGCACATGAGCCATGCTTATCAGAGAAAGCTCTCAAATGGAGTATTGGTGATGGCAGTAGAAAACCATCTGTGTGCACAGCAATGGCAAATGACAGGGAAATATGAGCAGAATATTAAGATCTGCTACGTAGTCAAAATAGATTTTAAGAGGGAAATTATTGCTAAAGAGGAGTATTTTACTTTTTTAATTAATATAAATTTATGAAGTACAAGTGCATTGCATGCAGAGATTACATAATGGTCAAGTCAGAGCTTTTAGGGCATCCATCACTCAAATAACGTACTTTGTACCCATTAAGTAATTTCTCATCCTACAGCTCTCTGTCACTCCTTTGGTCTTCTGAGTCTCCATTGTCTATCATTCCACTCTCAATGTTCATGTGTACACAGTTTTAGCATCCACTTATGAGTCAGAACATGTAAGATTTGTCTTTCAGTGTCTGGCTTGTTTGACTTAAGATTATGACCTCTAATTCCATCCATGTTGCCACAAAGACATGATTTCATTCTTTTCATGTATGTATATACCACATTTTATTATCCAATCATCCACTGATGCACACTTAGCTTGATTCCATATATTTGCTCTTGTGAATAGTGCTGTGATAAATACATGAGTGCAGTAGTGTTTTTGATGTATTAATTTATTTTCCTTTGGATAGATATGCAGTAGTGGATAAAATGGTAGTTCTATTTTTGATTCTTTGAGAAATCTCCATATCATTTGCTACAGAGGTTGTACTAGTTTACATTCCCACCAATAGTGTTTCATTTTCTCCATATCCTCAGCAATATCTGCTATTTTTTGTGTTTCTAATAATAGAGATTATTAACAGTGGTGTAAGGTGATATCCCATTGTGGTTTTAACTTGCATTTCTTTGATGATCAGTGGTGTTGACCATTTTTCCATATACCTGTTGGCCATTTGTATGTCTTCTTTTCAAAAATGGGTGCTCATATCCTTTGCCCATTTTTTAGTGGGATTATTTGTTTGTTGGTGGTAGTTGTTGTTGTTGAGTTGTTTGAGTGCCTTATCAATTCTAGATATTTGTCATTTTTTGGATGAATAGTTTGCAGATATTTTCTCCCATTTTTCAGGTTGTCTGTTCACTCTTGCTTATTTTCTTTGCTCTGCAGAAACATTTTAGTTTAATTAAGTCCCATTTGTCTATTTTTGTTTACTGTACTTTTGAAGTCTTAGACATTTTTTGACTAGGCCAACGTCCAGAAGAGTTTTCCCTAGATTTTCTTCTAGTATTTTTATAGTTTCAAGTCTTACAGTTAAGTCTAATCTTGAATCACTTTTGTGTATTGTGAGAAATAGGCATCCAGTTTCATTCTTGTCTGTGGCAATCAATTTTCCACATACCATTTATCGAAAAGGGTGTAAGATAAAAGTTTTACTCCGTAGACATAGATAACAAATATAATTAATATACCCTTAATAACATAGCACCAAAATATATAAGGCAAAAAATGACAGAACTAAAAGGGAAAATACACAAATCCACCATTTTAGCAGAATCTTAGCAATATCTTACTAAAGATACTGAAGATCTGAACAGCACAACAAATAATTTGATTTAATTGACACACAAAGGACAACCTCACAACTTCAGAAAACACATTCTTTTCAAGTATAAACAGATATTTACAAAATCAAAAGCCATAAGTCTTACACATTCCTAAATTTAATATTGTACATAAAAAGTTTTCTGTCTTACACATTTCTAAGTTAAATATTATACATAAAAAAAGGTTTTCTAACCACAGTTCAAGTAAGCTAGAATTAACAACTAACAGATAAGTAAAAATCCCACCTACCTGGAAATTTAAAATATACTTCTAAATATCCTATAGATTAATGAAAAAATTACAATGGAAATTAGAAAACATTTGAACTAATGATAATGAAAATATGGCACATTAAATTTGTTAAATGTAATTAAAGTTTAATTTATTTTTTTCCCAATTTATTTATTTTATTGCATTTTAGGTTTTGGGGTACATGTGAAGAACATGCAAGATTGTTGCATAGATACACACGTGGCAGAGTGATTTGCTGCCTTCCACCCCATCACCTACATCTGACATCTCTCCCCTTCCTATCTCTCTCCAACTCCCCACCCCAATGTCCCTCCCCTATTTTCCGTCAACTGACCCCAGTGTGTAGTGCTCCCCTCCCTGTGTCCATGTGTTCTCATTGTTCAACACTTGCCTATGAGTGAGAACATGCGGTGTTTGATCTTCTGCTCTTCTGTCAGTTTGCTGAGAATGATGGTTTCCAGGTTCATCCACATCCCTACAAAGGACACAAACTCATTGTTTTTGATGGCTGCATAATATTCCATGGTGTATATGTGCCACATTTTCCCCGTCCAATCTATCATCGATGGGCATTTGGGTTGGTTGCAGGCATTTGGGTTGGTTGCAGGCCTTTGCTATTGCAAACAGTGCTGCAATGAACATTCGTGTGCACGTGTCTTTATAGTAGAACGATTTATAATCCTTTGGGTATATACCCAGTAATGGGATTGCTGGGTCAAATGGAATTTCTATTTCTATGTCCTTGAGGAATCGCCCACACTGTCTTCCACAATGGTTGAACTAATTTACACTCCCACCAACAGTGTAAAAGTGTTCCTATTTCTCCACATCCTCTCCAGCATCTGTTGTCTCCAGATTTTTTGATGATCGCCATTCTAACTGGCATGAGATGGTATCTCAAGGTAGTTTTGATTTGCATTTCTCTGATGACCAGTGATGATGAGCATTTTTTCATATGCTTGTTGGCCTCATGTATGTCTTCTTTTGTAAAGTATCTGTTCATATCCTTTGCCCACTTTTGAATGGGCTTGTTTTTTTCTTGTAAATCTGTTTTAGTTCTCTGTAAATTCTGGATATCAGCCCTTTGTCAGATGGGTAAACTGCAAAAATTTTTTTCCCATTCTGTTGGTTGCCAATTCAGTCTAATGGCTGTTTCTTTTGCCGTGCAGAAGCTGTGGAGTTTGATAAGGTCCCATTTGTCTATTTTGGCTTTTGTTTTCAATGCTTTTGCTGTTTTGGTCATGAAGTCCTTGCCTGCACCTATATCCTGAATGGTTTTGCCTAGATTTTCTTCTAGGGTTTTTATGGTGTTAGGTCTTTTGTTTAGATCTTTAATCCATCTAGAGTTAATTTTAATGTAAAGTGTCAGGAAGGGGTCCAGTTTCTGCTTTCTGCACATGGCTAGCCAGTTTTCCCAACACCACTTATTAAACAGGGAATCCTTTCCCCATTGCTTGTTTTTGTCTGGTTTGTCAAAGATCAGATGGTTGTAGATATGTTATGTTGCCTCTGAGACCTCTGTTCTGTTCCATTGGTCTATATCTCTGTTTTGGTACCAGTACCATGCTGTTTTGATTACTGTAGCCTTGTAGTATAGTTTGAAGTCCGGTAGTGTGATGCCTCCCGCTTTGTTCTTTTTGCTTAGAATTGACTTGGCTATGCGGGCTCTCTTTTTGTTCCATATGAAGTTGAAGGTGGTTTTTTCCAGTTCTGTGAAGAAGGTCATTGGTAGCTTGATGGGGATAGCACTGAATCTGTAAATTACTTTGGGCAGTATGGCCATTTTCACGATATTGATTCTTCCTAATCATGAACATGGAATGTTTCTCCATCTGTTTGTGTCCTCTCTTATTTCGTTGAGCAGTGGCTTGTAGTTCTCCTTGAAGAGGTCCTTTACGTTCCTTGTTAGTTGTATTCCTAGGTATTTTATTCTCTTTGTGGCAATTGTGAATGGAAGTTCGTTCTTGATTTGGCTCTCTTTAAGTCTGTTATTGGTGTATAGGAATGCTTGTGATTTTTGCACATTGATTTTGTATCCTGAGACTTTGCTGTAGTTGCTTACCAGTTTCAGGAGACTTGGGACAGAGATGACAGGGTCTTATAGATATACAATCATGTCGTCTGCAAATAGAGACAATTTGACTTCCTCCTTTCCTATTTGAATACCCTTTATTTCTTTTTCTTGCCTGATTGCTCTGGCTAGAACTTCTAGTACTATATTGAATAGGAGTGGTAAGAGAGGGCATCCTTGTCGAGTGCCAGATATCCAGGGGAATGCTTCCAGTTTTTGCCCATTCAGTATGATATTGGCTGTTGGTTTGTCGTAAATAGCTTTTATTATTTTGAGATACGTTCCATCAATACCTAGCTTATTG
This sequence comes from Sapajus apella, assembly GCF_009761245.1. Classification (NCBI taxonomy): domain Eukaryota; kingdom Metazoa; phylum Chordata; class Mammalia; order Primates; family Cebidae; genus Sapajus; species Sapajus apella. Next base: position 18,465,280 of record NW_022436980.1, read on the forward strand.
AGGGTTATTAGCATAAAAGGCTGTTGAATTTTGTGAAAGTCCTTCTATGCATCAATTGAGATAATCATGTGGTTTTTGTCTTTGGTTCTGTTTATGTGGTGAATTACGTTTATAGACTTGCGTATGTTGAACCAGCCTTGCATCCCCGGGATGAAGCCTACTTGATCATGGTGGATAAGGTTTTTGATGTGCTGTTGCAATAGGTTTACCAGTATTTTATTGAAGATTTTTGCATCTATGTTCATCATGGATATTGGCCTGAAGTTTTGTTTTCTTGTTGAGTCTCTGCCGGGTTTTGGAATCAGGATGATGTTGGTCTCATAAAATGATCTGGGAAGAATTCTCTCTTTTTGTATTGTTTGGAATAGCTTCAGAAGGAATGGTACCAGCTCCTCTTTGTATGTCTGGTAGAATTTGGCTGTCAACCCGTCTGGACCTGGGGTTTTTTTGGGTGGTAAGCTCTTAATTGCTGCCTCAACTTCAGACCTTGTTATTGGTCTGTTCAGGGTTTCGGCTTCTTCCTGGTTTAGGCTTGGCAGGAGGCAAGTGTCCAGGAATTTATCCATTTCTTCCAGGTTTATTAGTTTATGTGCATAGAGTTGTTTGTAATAATCTCTGATGATGGTTTGAATTTCTGTGGAATCTGTGGTGATATCCCCTTGATAGTTTTTTATTGCATCAATTTGGTTATTCTCTCTTTTATTTTTAATTAATCTGGCTAGTGGTCTATTTTGTTGATCTTTTCAAAAAACCAGCTCCTGGATTTATTGATTTTTTGAAGGGTTTTTTGTGTCTGTATCTCCTTCAGTTCTGCTCTGATCTTAGCTGTTTCTTATCTTCTGCTAGACTTTGAGTTTTTTTGATCTTGCTCCTCTAGCTTTTTCAATTTTGACAATAGGGTGTCAATTTTTGATCTCTCCTTGCTTCTCATGTGGGCACTTATTGCTATATATTTTCCTCTAGAGACTGCTTTAAATGTGTCCCAGAGATTCTGGTATGTTGTGTCTTCATTCTCGTTGGTTTCGAAGAACATCTTTATTTCTGTCTTCATTTCATTGTTTATCCAGTCAACATTCAAGAGCAAATTGTTCAGTTTCCATGAAGCTGTGCGGTTCTGGGTTAGTTTTTGAATTCTGAGTTCTAACTTGATTGCACTGTGGTCTGAGAGACTGTTTGTTATGATTTCCATTCTTTTGCATTTGCTAAGGAGTGATTTACTCCCAATTATGTGGTCAATTTTAGAGTAGGTGTGATGTGGTACTGAGAAGAATGTATATTCTGTGGACTTGGGGTGGAGAGTTCTGTAAATGTCTATTAGGTTTGCTTGGTCCAGGTCTGAATTCAAGTCCTGGATATCCTTGTTAATTTCCTGTCTGGTTGATCTAGCTAATATTGACAATGGGGTGTTAAAGCCTCCCACTATTATTGTGTGGGAGTCTAAGTCTCTTTGTAAGTCATTAAGAACTTGCCTTATGTATCTGGGTGTTCCTGTATTGGGTGCATATATATTTAGAATCGTTAGCTCTTCTTGTTGCATTGATCCTTTTAGCATTATGTAATGTCCATCTTTGTCTCTTTTGATCTTTGTTGCTTTAAAGTCTATTTTATCAGAGATGAGAATTGCAACTCCTGCTTTTTTTTGCTCCCCATTTGCTTGGTAAGTCTTCCTCCATCCCTTTATTTTGAGCCTTTGTGTATCCTTGCATGTGAGATGGGTTTCCTGGATATAGCACACTGATGGGTTTTGGCTTTTTATCCAATTTGCCACTCTGTGCCTTTTGATTGGGGCATTTAGTCCATTTACATTTAGGGTTAATATTGTTATGCGTGAATTTGTTACTGCCATTTTGGTGCCAGCTGGCTGTTTTGCCCATTAGTTGATGCAGATTCTTCATTGTGTTGATTCTCTTTACCTTTTGGCATGTTTTTGGAGTGGCTGGTACTAGTTGTTCCTTTATATGTGTAGAGCCTCTTTCAGGAGCTCTTGTAAAGCAGGTCTGGTGGTGACAAAATCTTTGAGTACTTGCATGTTCACAAAGGATTTTATTTTTACTTCACTTATGAAGCTTAGTTTGGCTGGATAGGAGATTCTGGGTTGAAAGTTCTTTTCTTTAAGAATGCTGAATATTGGCCCCCACTCTCTTCTGGCTTGTAGGGTTTCTGCTGAGAGATCTCCTGTGAGTCTGATAGGCTTCCCTTTGTGGGTAACCCGACCTTTCTCTCTGGCTGCCCTTAGTATTTTCTCCTTCATTTCGACCCTGGTGAATCTGACGATTATGTGCCTTGGGGTTGCTCTTCTTGACGAATATCTTTGTGGTGTTCTGTGTATTTCCTGGACTTCAATATTTGCCTGCCTTGCTAGGTTGGGGAAGTTTTTCTCGATAATATCCTGAAGAGTATTTTCCAGCTTGGATTCATTCTCTTCGTCACATTCAGGTACGCCTATCAAATGTAGGTCTTTTCACATAGTCCCACATTTCTTGGAGACTTTGTTCATTCCTTTTTACCCTTTTTCTCTAGTCTTACCTTCCCGTTTTATTTCATTGAGTTGATCTTCGACCTCTGATATCCTTTCTTCTGCTTGGTCAATTCGGCTGTTGATACTTATGCATGCTTCGTGAAGTTCTCATGTTGTGTTTTTCAGCTCCATCAATTCACTTATATTCCTTTCTATTTTGTCCATTCTCATTAGCATTTCATCAAATCTTTTTCAAGGTTCTTAGTTTCTTTGCATTGGGTTAGAACATGTTCTTTTAGTTCACAGAAGTTTCTTACTACCCACCTTCTGAAGTCTGATTCTGTCATTTCATCACACTCGTTCTCCATGCAACCTTGTTCCCTTGCTGGTGAGGAGTTGTGATCCCTTGTAGGAGGAGAGGTGTTCTGGTTTTGGGTGTTTTCATCCTTTTTGTGCTGGTTTCTTCCCATCTTTATGGATTTATCCACCTGTCGACTTTGTAGTTGCTGGCTTTCGGATTGGGTATCTGAGTGGATGTTCTGTTTGTTGATGATGAGGTTACTTCTGTTTCTTGGTTTTCCTTCTGACAGTCTGGCCCCTTTGCTGTAGGTCTGCTGAGGTCCACTCCAGGACCTACTTGCCTGGGGATCACCTGCAGCAGCCTCTGTGCTTTCACTGGGAGCTGCAATCCTGAGCTGTTCCTAAACGGCCATCTTGGATCCTGCCCTTTAAAGTTTAATTCATAACTAAATGAATATTAGAAAAGGATTCAGACTTAACCACTTGCCAGTTGTGTCATCTTGGGTAAAATCACATCTTCTGCTGAACTTTGTTTCCTTACCAACACAAGAGAGGTTCCAATAACTACTCCAGAGAGATTTTTTGTGAAGATAGGAGGATTTCAAAAGTAAAGCTTTTAACCCAGTAAAAGGACCATTAGCCGTTTGATAAATGTGACTATTCCCAGACAGGGGCCCCTTCCAGGTATAAGCAAGCTGTCGCACAGGAAGTCCAGAAGTTCCCAAGTTCTGCATTCAGGGACCTCTAGGATGAGAAAGTCAATGCAATAAGCTTTCAGCCTCTAGATTTGAGCTTTTTACACTGTTGATTTGCAGATCAGGCTGCTAGGGCTACGCTGTGACATAGTGAAGAAATAGGGAAGAAAAGGAGGGATACCTCTCAGTAAGACCTGAGGCATTGCCGCCCACAGCAGTTAAACATACTCCATGCCAGTACAAACACCAACGTAAAGTAATAAGATTGTTCTGGTTACTTTGCAGTGTTACCCTCCTCCCTACCTTCTCCATGTCCTTCCACACAGTTCCTTAAGCTTTGAGGCCTTTTATAAGCATTTGGTGTCCTCTGTTGCTTTCCTCTGCCCTTATTGTTCTATTGCCTTGCCCATCTTACTTGATTTTGTCTGGTGAAACAGGGTAAAGAAATTAAAAGACTCTCAAGAATAACTTATCCTGTCCATTCCTTTGACTTTTGTGCTTTGTTTTGTTCTGTTTGTTTTTGAGTCAGAGTCTTCCTCTGTCACTCAGGCTGGAATGCACTGGCGTGATCACGGCTCACTGCAGCCTCAAACCCCTGGGCTCAAGCAATCCTGCCTTGACTTCCCAAACATCTGGGATTACAGGTATGAACTACTGTGCCTGGCCCATTGCTTTGATTTTTATATGTGTGGGAAATGAATATCGGGAAGGTCAACTTGGCTCAAAGTCATTGGCAGAATGTAGTCTAGAATCCAGTTCCAAGTTCATTACCATTTCCTCAACTGCATGTTGCCTCTCCAGTAGCTCTGGCCTCTAAATTATCTCATCTTCTACAAAGAATAGAATTCCTACTTAAGAGATACCTTTGAATCATGGTGTATTAGATTCCTATGGCTGCTATAACAAATTACTATTAACTTGGTGAACTAAAACAGCACAAATTGATTCTCTTACCATTCTGGAGTCCTGAAGTCTAAAATCAGTTTTACTGGAATGAGATTAAGGTGTAGGTAGGACTCCCTGAAGTCTTGAGGAAAGAGTCCCTTGCATTGCCTTTGCCTGTTTCCAGTAGCCACCTGTATTCTTTGGCTCCGACCCTTTCCTCCATCTTTAAAGCCAGCAGTATAGCATGTTCTCTCTGTGACTCTGACAGCCTTCTGTCTTCCCTGTCTTCTGCATTAAATATCTCCACTTCCTTCTCTTTTTTAATTTTCTTTTTTTTTTTTTTTTTGAGACAGAGTCTCACTCTATCACCCAGGCTGGAGCACAGTGGCATGATCTCAGCTCACTGCAACTTCCACCTCCCAGGTTCAAGCAATTCTCCTGCCTCAGCCTCCTGAGCAAATGAGATTTCATCCAAGTGGATGAAATTAGCCAGCCACCACACTAGGCTAATTTGTGTTAGTTTGTTGTTGTTGTTTTTGAGGCGGAGTTTCGCTCTTGTTACCCAGGCTGGAGTGCAATGGTGCGATCTCGGCTCACCACAACCTCGCCTCCCGGGTTCAAGCAATTCTCCTGCCTCAGCCTCCCAAGTAGCTGGGGCTACAGACACGCACCACCATGCCCGGCTAATTTTTGTATTTTTAGTAGAGACGGGCTTTTGCCATGTTGGCCAGACTGGTATCTAACTCCTGACCCAGGTGATCTGCCCACCTAGACCTCCCAAAATGCTGGGATTAAAGGTGTGAGCCACCACACCCAACCTCCACTTCCTTCTTATAAGGACACATGTAAGTGCAGTTAATGTTCACCCATATACTGGGATAATCTTCCCATCTCAAGAAGTTTAACTTAATCACATCTACAAAATCTCTCTTGCCATGTAGGTTAACATTCATAGGTTCCAGGGATTGGGACCTGGATATCATGGGGAAAAGAGGGGAGAGACCATTATTCAGCCTACCATACATGGTAACTGGTTTAATGAAATGGATAGAAATGGCTTCCAAAATTATGACCTACATAAACACACTCCAATACAAATTGAAAAGGTGGGGTTAAAGAAGTTTCCAGAGAAAACCTAAAATATCTTTGATTTTGTTTGGATCCTAGCTCAACAAATCAACTATACAAATACATTTTTAAGACAAGTAGGGACATTTGAATTTAGGCTGGATATACTAGAGGTTACCCAAGAATTACTGTTAATATTGTTAGATGTGATAAGGAAATTATGGTTATGTAAGAAAATGTTCGTAAGAGGTGCATAATGAAGCATGTAGAAGTGTAATGATATAAGGTCATGAGAAAATTTGCTTTAAAATACTTCAGCAAAAAGTGATACAGACTAGGCACAGAGAGACAAATACTATATGATGTCACTTCTGTGTGGAATCTAAAAAGTATTGAACTCGTACAAGTAGAGAGTAGAATGGTGGTTACTAGAGGCTGGGGGGTGGACAGGAGATAGGAGCTGTTGATAAAAGGGTATAAAGTTTCAGAGAGATGGGAGGAAGAGGTTTTAAGATCTATTGCAGAGAAGCGTGACTATAGTCAATAATAATACATTATATATTTCAAAATAACTGAGAGTGAACTTCAAATGTCTCACCATAAAAAATGATACATAACTGAGGTGATGGATATGTTAATTTACTTGATTTAATCATTTCACATTTTATACACACATCAAAATGCCACACTATACCTCATAAATATTTATAATTATGATTTGTTGGTCAAAGATAATATGAATTAAAAAGACTTCAAAAAGGTAGATTTAGTAATAAAGCAAGGATGGCAAAATATTACTAATTTTTGAACATGGGTGACAGGAAAAGCAGTATTCCTTTCTCTGCTATTTTAATATTATAAAATTAAATATTTTATTTTAAATATTTAAAATTATTAATTTTATTTTAATAATAAAATTATCTCTATTGTTCTGTACATTTGAAATTTTTCAAAGGAAAATTAAAAATATGAAGCCTCTATTTTAGAATATAAATTGCCTGTCCCAGTCCCCAACACTCAGCATCTGACCAGTTGCTCTATGGAAAAGATAAGCAAAGTGGAAGTGGGCAAACCCGCCTGCCAGAATCAAAGAGGATTTATGAGTCTATGTGTTTAACGTCTGATGGGCTGAGTGTTTGGTAAACACTGCAAAAGAAATCTCAGGGTTTTGACAATAGACCCCCATAGGAACATGTTTTTACGTGAGTATTGTTTCTGTTTCTCAAACTTCTTTCTCCCTGTTTCTTCATGGGATTATAATACCCAACATAAGCCTCCCTTCCCCAGTGAGGTTGGAATATGAAAGGAAAAAGGGGAGAGGAAACATCCCATCTATTTCCAAACTCTTTCCACCATGCTGCCAGGGTGAGCTTTCTAACAAATCAGGATAATCCTGTCTTCTCACTGGCTTCCCCATCTATGACATATAATGTCTGCATATCTTGACCAGACACGCAAGACCCTTTATGATCTTCCCAAAGCTGAAGATCAATTTGCTCTAAGAGGAAAATTAACCTCCCAGGAAATGGAAGATAAATACAAAGGAATGTGTGTTTAAACACCAGTCCAACAAAGAATTACATAACAAATAGGAATTTGGAGTCAGGCTTTGGATAACAGGGAAACAATACTGTTTAGAGTTCTTAACAGACCCAGAGACATTTCAAGGAACTACCCAGAATTTAATTGCAAATTCATACTCTGAATTGAAAGATAAGTGATTAGGTGATTGGCATGGCAACAAGATCGATAGAGAGAGAGAAAGAGAGAGAGAGAGAGAGAGAGAGATAATCTAGATACATGGGGAATCCTTCCTTTCTAAACCAAGCATTATGGTCTCTACTTTAACAACAGGACGTAATATTTGAAATTGTTAGTGCCATAGAAGCTTCAGGACACATGGATGTCATAGCAAATATTTTCTTCTCATCAGTGGAGCAAAACCATGCAAATAGATATTTTAGTGTAAAGTAAGGGGCCTCCCAGATAACAAAGCTGGGTCTTCTAGCTTGCAAAAATTGCTTTACTTCTCACTCCCATTCACCATCAGTCCATCACCTTACAACAAGCCTTTGCCTATTCTTAAAAGCATAATTGGATTTGAGAGATAAAAGTGTATACAATAAATAAATAAATAAATATATATATATATATATAAGATCCTATGTAAATTCAAATTGTTTATTTGAAATGATTATGCAACTGTCACTTAAAACAAGTACTTGGCGTATTCCCGGAACTCCTCTTTAGTTGGGCAAGCACTGTGTCTTCTGTACTTGCATTTTATTTCTTCTTGCTGAAAGTAAACTAATGTAAAGTTAAGAGTTTATTAAGGTACTTGGATTGTGTTCTCTCTTCTCTGCACAACTATATATTCATTATCTACTACCTTCAACTAGAAATTATTATGCATTGACCTCAATTATTCTCTATTTCCCTGGAGATTTTTCTCTTTTTCAAAATAATTTCAACTTTTATTTTAGATTCAGGGGGTACATGTACAGATTTGTTACCTGGGTATATTGTGTGAGACTGAGGTTTGGGGCACTATTGATTCAGTCATCCAGATACCCAGCATAATACTCAGTTTTTCAAGCTTTGTTCTCCCTCTTTTCTCCTCCAAGACTTTTTTTTATTTATTTTTTAAGACTAGTCAAGTGCAGTAGTGAGAAGTGGGGAAAGAATAGAACAAGAAGTTCCATCTGTAACTGACTGTGAACAATCAAGATAATTCACTCCCTTTGGACCAGCCCCAAGACTTTATGGAAAAAAAAAAAAAAAGTATGTTTCTGAAGGATGTCAAATTTGGTAATGATTTCTTAGCTATTATACCAAAAGTACAGACAAAAGAAGAAATAGATAATTGGACTCCATCAAAATTAAAAACTTTCATGCATCAAAAGATACTATCAAGAGATTAAAAAGACAACCCACATAATGGGAGAAAACATTTGTTAGTCATATATCTGACAACAGATTAATATTCAGAATATAGGCCGGAGGCAGTAGCTCAGGCAGGTAATTTCAGCACTTTGGGAGGCTGAGGCAGGTGGATCACCTGAGTTCGAGGGTTTGAGACGAGCCTGACCAATATGGAGAAACTCTGTCTCTATTAAAAATAAGAAATAAGCTGGGCGTGGTGGCGCATGCCTGTAATCCCAGCTACTTGAGAGGCTGAAGCAGGAGAATCACTTAAACACGGGAGGCAGAGGTTGCAATGAGCCAAGATCTAGCCATTGAACTCCAGCCTGGGCAACAAGAGCGAAACTCTGTCTCAAGAAAAAAAAGAAAAAAATCAGAATATATAAAGAACTCCTACAACTCTGCAATGAAAATACAAACAATCCAATTCAGAAATGAACCAAGGATTTGAATAAACATTTCTCCAAAGATATACAAATGGCCAAAAAGCACAAGAAAAGATGTCCACATCACTAGTCATTAGGGAAATATAAGTCAAAACCACAATGAAATATTACTTCACATCCATTAGGATGGTTACTTTTTTTTTATGGAAAATACTGCAAGAAGTGCATTTACTAAATGAAAGCTGTGCTGGCAAGGATGTGTAGAAACTGGAACGCTTGTGTATCACTGGTGGGAATGTAAAATGGCACAGCCACTATGGAAAACATATGACATTTCCTCAAAAAGTTAAAAATAAAATTACCATATGATCCAGCAATTCCACTTTCAGGTTTATGCCCAAAAAAATTGAAAGCAGGGACTCAAACAGATACTTGTATACCCATATTCTTAGCAGCCCTATTCACAACAGCTAAAAGGTAGAAAAAAACTGAAGTGTCTATCATCAGATAAATGGATAAACAAATGTGGCAAACACATACAATGGAATATTAGCCTTAAAAAGAAAGAAAATTCTGACCAGGTGCAGTGTAATCCTAGTAATTTGGGAGGCCAAGGCGGGTGGATCGCTTGAGCTCAGGAGTTCGAGACCAGCCTGAGTAAGATGGCAAAGCCCTGTCTCTACCAAAAACACAAAAAATTAGCCAAGCATGGTGACACGTGCCTGTAGTACCAGCTACTTGGGAGGCTGAGGTGGGAGGATCACCTGAGCTTGGGAAGTTGAGGCTGCAGTGAACCAAGATCATGCCACTGGACTTCAGCTTCGGTGACAGAATGAGACCTTGTCTCAACAAAAAGGAAATTTTGATACATGCTGCAACATAGATAAACCTTAAAAGCATTGTGCTAAGTGAAAAAAGCCAGACACAAAAAAAACAAATATTGTATTATTCCACTAATAAGAGGTACCTAGAACAGACAAATTCATGGAGACAAAAAGGGTTACCAGATGCTGGGAGAAGAACAAAGACATTATTTAACAGGTACAGAGTTTCTGTTTCTGATAATAAAAAAGTTCAGAAATGGATAGTGATGACGGTTGTACAACACTGTAGATGTACGTAATGCCACTGAACTGTATACTTAAAATGATTAAAATAATTCTTTCTGTGTTACGTAAATTTTACATAACCATATTTTTAAAATAATTATTTAAAGTATATTTCTTAAGGACTTGGCTAGTCTGCAACAACTCTGGTATTCTACACAAAGCCCAGGAATGCCAGGCATACAGTAGGTATTTTAAATACATTCGCCCAATAATGAGTATGTTTCTTGGTTGCCAGGATCATTATTTACATGAAAAGGGAAGGGAATGGAAGACAGCAAAGAAAAGAATATTAGTACCTACTATGTCCCAAACACCGTCAGAGGCTTAAGATACCCTCATTCATTCAATCCTTAAAGCCATAAAATTCCAAAAGAACTTTGCATCATAATCAAAACTTCAAATGGGTGTCCTGCTTCGTTCACTTACTGATGGTATTTTTATATGTCATGTCATCTTCATATTTATCAGGAAGTCAAGACGTGATATGATTTTGAGTAGAGGTGGGTCGGTTTTCCCCCAGGTAGCTTCTGTAGGTCAAGCCCAAGCCTGTTGGTGACTGCAACCACGGGGCTGACCCTCAGGTCCCATGAGACAGCTCTACAACACTGGACTTGGGACTCTTCAAAGATGCCCTACTGGCGCTAGACAGGTGAGCAATGGGGGAGATTCCTCATCAATGGAACCCCCAAGTATGTTTAATTGTTCACTTTTATAGTCGAGATTTGTCCCTGGCCCCCAGCCCTTCTTTTGGAGGCTGGGGTCGAGGGGGAAGAAGGAACAATGAGGACTTATCAAAGGTAGATGCTTGGTTAGGAAAAACTGGTGCTGTGCCTGTATTTATATTACATTTGGAAATATGGAAATAAATGCCTACGTTTTTCGGGTTTTGTTTGTCTAGCATAATGGGAAAAACCCAGACTGTCTTTCAGCTGTTCTTCTGACTGTACGATTCCAGTTTCTGTGACTTTTACCTATACATCAACTTGAAATGAAAACAAAGGCATTGGAAAGAGGCCCAAGGGACTTGAGGTCAAATTTCAACTCCGTAACTTACCAGGTGTATGATCTTAGCAAGTTATTTCATGTCTTTTTTTCTTTTTGTTTTTGAAATGGAGTCTCACTCTGTCACTCAGGTTGGAGGGCCGCGGTACAATCTCAGCTCACTGCAACCTCCAACGCCCTGGTCTAAGCGATTCTCCTGCCTCAGCCTCCTGAGTAGCTGGAATTACAGGCAAGCACCACCATGCCCAGATAATTGTTGGACTCTTGGTAGAGACGGAGTTTCATCATGTTAGCCGGGATAGTCTCGATCTCCTGACCTCGTGATCCGCCCACCCCAGCCTCCCAAAGTGCTGGGATTACAGGCATGAGCCACAGAGCCCAGCCGTTATTTCCTGCTTTTAGATCTCAATTTCATCATCTATAAAATGACAGCTTGCTGTCATGTAGCTTCATGTAGTTCAGTCTTAGAAGCAGCCTGCCTAGATACAAATTCTGGCTCTTCTACCTACCAGCTGTGAGACCTTAACCAGCCTCCTTACTCTTTCTATGCTTAGTTTCCTAAGCTGAAAAAGTGAGGATAATAAAAATATTTAACTAATACATTTAATGAGGATTAAATGAGTTCATGCTTGTGAAGCCCTTAGAATGAAAACTGGTACATAAGAGGAGCTGAACAAAAATTAACTTTTAACATTATCATATGGGTGTTTAACTTTCTCTTTTAAAAAATATAGCCCTCAAGATTTAAAAACATTTTAAAAATATGACCTTCCATAAAGCTTACTTCCAATCCGGTGATGCATGTTTTAAACACAAGCAACACACCACAGTTTTGCTTTAGATGGTTGGAGCTATATAATACAAAATGTAAAAATTTAATATAAATTCTTTAGTGGAAACCGTAAAGGAGGAATAATTTTCTATGGTGCTGATTATCCAGAAATCTTTGGAGCATTCCTGCTGCTGAATGCTCCAACGATTTCTGGATCATCAGCAAAAAATAAGCTTTTAAAACATACAGCTTAAATGCCTTAATTCCTTGGAGAGTTTCTTTTTATTTAATCCTCAAGCTCCAATAATGAAGAAATATTATTTCAGGAAAGAATAGAGAAGGCACATGGCTATTAACTGTTGACATGTTTGTCATAGGATTCAATGTCTGAAATAAAGCACTGCAGGTCTGACTGGTTCTATTGCCTGGAATAAAACAGCAAGGAATGGGAGCCAATTCCACAAAATAGCAGGGGTTGAGCAATGAAGGGAAGCTCTATCTTCCATCCTAGATTTTTCTTCCCTTCTCTCTGCTCCGCCCCCTATCCCTGCCCCTGCCCTACTCCTGCCATGGTTTCCAAAAATACAATCTTAATAAAATCCCAGGTGAAATGAAAGGGAGAGCCAAAGTAGCATGTGAATCAGGTACGCTGGTCTTGATTCTTGACAAATTACAACAGCAGAAATGAGTTTACTAATAGATTCAGAGGTTTCTATTTGTGGCCTCAAAGAAACATAATTGGTAAATCCACCCATTTGGTCAGGTTAGTTAGTCTACACTAAGACATATGCAAAGCCCAGAAGTTATGCTTTGGGAAAATCTGCCAAGATTACTACTTCATTGACAGATTGTTATTGGATCCCCTGAGCATTAACTCAGAACTATTTCCAACTTAAAATCTTGAAGCCCCATCTTGAAGTAAGTTTAGGTCTAAATTTAAAGGAACATGGGTTCAATCTCTCCATTCACCTCTTGTGTTCTCACATCAATCTTTTTCTTCCAGCACAACTCAGACAAAACCACTTATTAACAGAGTAGAAATAGTCAGAACCAATGAGGCAGGAAGAAGTGGTTTGGGGCTAGATGATTCATCAACACAAGTGGACACACTTAAGTCCTTGTAAAGTTTTCTCATGATTTCTCCTATGCAGAGTTACAAGGAACCAGTGAAAATACTTTCTGCCAACTGAAAATGTAAGTTACTGAGAAGGTCATTTGATCTGTGGCTTATGAAAGGAAAGAATTGGGAGTGTGGAGGCATGTCAATGGTAACTGACATTACTAGTGGCAAAACTGGCTCGCTTCCAACTGACTCCGATTGGCTAACAAGATTTGACAAGTGTATCATATAGAAGTTTATAAAAAATTGGTTAACAGGTTTAAAATGCTAGGATGACTAAGGTGTCCTCAGACACACTCAGCCTTCCTGCAATGCCCTCTTTTTGTTTTTGTTTTTTTTGAGACAGAGTCTCCCTCTGTTGCCAGGCACCAGGCTGGAGTGCAGTGGCACCATCTCAGCTCACTGCAACCTCCGCCTCCTGGGTTCAAGCAATTCTCCTGCCACAGCCTCCCGAGTAGCTGGGACTACAGGCATGCACCACCACACCCAGCTAATTTTTTATTTATAGTAGAGACGGGGTTTCACAATGTTGGCCAGGATGGTCTCGATCTCTTGACCTTGTCATCCACCTGCCTCGGCCTTGCAAAGTGCTGGGATTACAGGCAGGAGCCACTGCACCCAGCCTGCAATGCCCTCTTAATATAAAGTTTTTCAGATAACTGCTCTGATCATCCCAGCTAAATTGCTTTCTAATCAGTACTCATAGTACTTTACTAAAACAACTAATGTTTCTCTTATTTATTTATTTTATAGTAATTTGTTTATTTTCCTTGAGGGCAGGAGCCATGTCTTACTTTAATTTTTCATAGTTTCTTATGTATAGTAGGCATTCAAAATATTGAGTGAATGGCTTTAATTTTCCTGTCATGTACTATTATGTGGAAAGATCTCTAATCATTTTTAATGCTGAGGAAGGATGGGTCAAAGATTCCAAATTTCTCTTAAATTTTATTTTTAGTGCATTTGCATTCCCACGTACATTGCAATTAGGCTAATCATCAAAAGCTTGATTTCAGCTGGGCAGGATGCCTCACACCTATAATCCTAGCACTTTGGGAGGCTGTGGCAGGCGGATCACTTGAGCCCAGGAGTTTGAGACTAGCCTGGGCAACCTGGCAAAACACTGTCTCTACAAAAAAATACAAAACTTAGCCAGGCATGATGGCACAGGCCTGTAGTCCCAGCTTCTCAGGAGGCTGATGTGGTAGGATCTGCTGAGTCTGGGAGGTTGAGGCTGCAGTCAACCCTGATGGCACCACTGTACTCCGCCTGGGTAACAGAGCAAGACTCTGTCTCAGGTTAAAAAAAAAAAAAAAAATTCTCTGAGCACACAACTCTCAAAAGAAGGAAGATAGTCCAGAAGAATGCTGAATGAGTGGCAAGAAGAAATAATTTTGGAATTAAAACTCTTCCCTAGCTGTATTAGATCATGTTGCCCAGAAAAGAGACTACAGTGGGGATTGTCATGAGGATTTTACCAGAGAATGATCTCAGGAATCTCTGTAAGGGGCTGCAGAAAAAAGGATTGAGCAGAAGGAGAGACTGAACTGTTATGTAGAACAGTTCAGTCTCAGCTGATGTCATGGGGGCTGGAATAGCCCTTCAGAGTTGCTTCAAATGGAGGCAAGGGAGCCTGGAACATTTTGCATATCACATAGTCATGGGTGCAGTCTGCTTCTGAGCAAGGAGCATAGGCGCCGTAGTCTGTTTTCACACTGCTAATAAAGACATACCCAAGACTGGGCAATTTACAAAAGAAAGAGTTTAGTGGACTCACAGTTCCACATGGCTGGGGAGGACTCACACTTCCACATGGCTGTGGAGGACTCACAATCATGGCTGATGGTGAAAGGCACGTCTCACATAGTGGCAGACAAGAGAAGAGAGCTTGTGCAGAGAAACTCCCTTTATAAAACCATCAGATCTCATGAGACTTATCCACTACCATGAGAATAGCATGGGAAAGACCTACCCCCATAATTCAATTACATCCTTCTGGATCCCTCCACAACCCGTGGGAATTGTGGGAGCTACAATTCAAGATGAGATTTGGGTGGGGACACAGCTAAACCTTGGGCAAGGAAGCTCCCTTAGGCTGAGGACAATGCCTAGAGTGGGACTTGTGTTAAAAACCATCAGCAACAGCCAATACTTTAAGGGTGCTGAAAGAATGAGTACCTCAGACTTGAAGTAGAGGACCAGAGTGGCACACCACGGTATCCCCTCTACAACCTAATCTAAAAAGTAAATAATCCACACAAAGGGCCAATGAAGTGAACATATATATAAATAAGTAAACAATGCTCTTTAACCAAGAAAGTCAAGTCACTGAGTCATGAATATTTTTCAAATTACTTGGGGATGCTATTGAGGCAATTATGTACCTAAAATACAATTTCTATCATTTATTCTGCCAAATGCCTAGCTATATTGGAGAAATCACTCAATATATGAATTTAGCTAAATAAAACTAAGAAGGCTTAGATCCATTGCTTTCCCCAAGGAGGCTGACAGAAACGTACTCAGCCTCATGATAATACTAGCTACCTCTCTAGTATTGCTAATACTAGAATGAGGTAAAATAGTATTACAGTTAACAGTGTTGTAGTTAACAGGTCCTACCTGTGCATGGCACACACTAAATTCCCTTTAATAACAGCATGGAATTTTAACATTAATATAAAGACCCAGTAACACTGATTGCTTTACTGCCATTCTTAAAAACAAATGCCTATCCCTCAAAAAATGCCACTATCTGGACCTGATGTGGAGTTATTACTTACACAAAAGATTTTACATACTTATCCCATGAAGAATGAGTTTGTTTGAATGCACTAATGAGAAACTAGCAGGACTTCCCAAAACTAGAAACCCAAACATGCTAGAATGAGTTCAAGTTAGTGTAGCAACCACGATTCTAAAAGTCAGCGCCCACCGTAAGAACTGTTAGCCTAAGACCCAAGACCTAAAACTAATGGTTCTATAATATGAAGACTATTGTACAAATGGAAATACTATCAGTTGGATGTTAGGCAGAAGCGATACCATGGAGGTGCTATTAAAAAGTAGTTACAAACAGGAACCCTTAAGTCAGACTCTCCAGAAAAATTAAAAACCCTCCGACTACCACTTTTTTTGCTATGTGCACTCTTAGGACAAGACAATTAACTTTTCTGAGCCTCAGTTCTCTCATTTACAATTAGTAATAGTACCAACCTCATTCAGATTGTCGTGCTATTACACAGGTTTATACATGGAAAGTGCTTAGCAGAATGTTTTCTATATTCATATATTCAAGCAGCCAATAAATGCCGAAGAGTAGTAATGAGTACATTTGAAAATATTGTAAATTTTGAAAAATAATATGTTCAAGCTAGATAGTTCAGAACTATATTCAGTAAAATATGTGCTTTTGGAAAAGATCCAAAAAAAAACATCTTTTGAAAGTTTAAGTTGTAAAACTTCCCACGGCCCCATAGTGTTGTGAAATAATGGTCAGGCACAATGGTTCTAGTTCAGCATATTCTTGTATCATGATTTTAAACTTTTAAAAGATTTTTTTTAAACCAATGTAACCCTTTGTATATTTAAGTTACTTTTTTATTATAGGTTTTTTAAATTTTATTTCTTATTATTAGGAAAAAAGGATATATACATTTCATGAAATAAATGAGATCTGATAGGAATAAATTGTCAGAATATAATTTGATGAGGCTGGCCACAGTGACTCACACCTGTAATCCCAGCATTTTGGGAGGTCAAGGCAGGCAGATCACCTGAGGTCAGGAGTCCAAGACCAGCCTGGCCAACATGGTGAAACCCCATCTCTACAAAAATACAAAAAAAAAAAAAAAAATTAGCTGGGCATGATGGTGAGTGCCTGTAATCCCAGCTTCTTGGGAGGCAGAGGCAGGACAATCACTTGAACCCAGGAAGCGGAGGCTGCAGTGAGCCCAGATTGCACCATTGCACTCCAGCCTGGGTGACAGAGCAAGACTGTATCAAAAAAAAAATGATGAAATAGGTTTTAACTATCTTATTGAGTAACATGTACCTAATCTGTAAACACATCTCAGAAACAGCCTTTGTTGTTTTAAGAAGTTTGTTGGAAATTTAGTATTATACATTTGACTAGTTCTTTGTAGTTTTCAAAGAAAACTTTATACGCTTATCTCTTCTGATGAGCTTCATCTCTGAACTATCTTAGGTGGGCATACTATACTCTTGAATCTTGGTGGCCTTTATAGAGACATGGAAGGGAACATGGCAGAAATTAAGCCAAAATTAAGCTGTCCTGAAGCTGACTCTCATTTCTCGTGAGAACACCCCTAGGAAGCTATAGGAAAAGGCTTCAGTATTTTCCCCTATGTTTTGACTTTCTGTATTTAACTCAGCCAACCACTGAGAGAGCTCTTTCCTTTGAGGGAACTTCTTTCAGTTCTTAAGAAAGTAATTTCCCACATGGTTGATGAACTGAAAATAGTATCAGTGCATTTATAGCTTTCTTCAACAGGAGAGAGAGAAAAGAGCAGAGAGAGACAAAGATATTATAACTGCTAAAAAGGAAAAGGACCATTTTTATTTTCCATAAGATCATTGGTTCTTGGGTTGTAGGGGAAATATTGACAGAATCTGAAACCTAATTGATTGTTATCAAACGATTATGCAGATAGCTCAAAAACTGTCAGGCAACATTCACACCCACCTGTTTTCCTGAACTAATATCCTGAAAAAAGCTGAAATTTACCTCTTCAACATCAATGAAGAGAAAAGATCACAGAATTATTTAGCTAAAAGTGCTTATTAAATATCTAGTTCATTATTTTATTTTTAGATACCTAGAAAATGTGAAAACAATAAGTGTTTTTAAACATATCTTTTAAAATCTACTATCATTGTGAATAAATAAAAACAAGTGATATATAATGCAGAAAGTAAATGGGAAATAAAAAGAATCTCCTCTGATGCGCTCTTCCTAATGAGGTACAAATTAAGAATATTATTTCTATAGCCACATTGCAGTGTTGGTACAGCAGAAACTCATTGTTATAAAAATGTGAGGCATATTATTTACCATAAGAAGTTAACTCTGATATGTTAGGATATTGTCATCCAACTAAATGAAATTGTTACATTCTAGAATGTCTATGTGTAGTTTAATTACTTTAGAGCCCAAATCAATGAAACCGAAGCCTTGTTTTCACAAATCTAACCCCCAAATGGTTTCAGTTACCCAAGCCCTGTTCTGTTTTATGACTAAAGCCTACCCCCCGATCTTGACCATGCTTTTTAAAGATGTGTATAAGGGTTACAGAAACAGTCTAGTGAGAAAGTACAGGTCGTCCAACAGAAACTCATTCACCATGGCCAGAAATGCACCTCAAGTACATATGCTGCTAATGGAAGGACATACTAAGGGATAAGATCATAGAAGAGTAGGCTTAGGAGGGATCTTCGAGATCATCTCATAGAAGCCTTCAATTTACACACGAAAATGCTTAGAATTTGAGAAATTATATAACATGTCCAAGGTAAGTAGGTGGCAGAGCTTGAAATAAAACTTGATTATTCTGAGCATCATATTCCTCAACTATAAAATTAATATAATATTCCTTGGCCTACTCATCTCATAGGGTGGCTGTGAAGTTTAAAATGAAGTGATATCCGTGAATATAATATTTTAAAGCCATCTAAACATTGCAATTAAACGTAAGGCAGTATTATTTAGGAAGCAACATGGTATATTGTAAGAAAATCTAAATTTAAGTCCTAGTTTAACGACTTATAGGATGATTTGGCCAAGTCACAAAATATCTCTGAGCCTGAGTGTCTTTACCTTCACAAAAGAGAAAATAAGATACTATTTTGCCAACTTTACATGGTTGTAAAGATCAGTGAGGCAGATAATACATGGTAAAAATCATTAATAAACTAAAAAGTGCTATGGCAGAGAATCCCAAATATAACAAATGCTTCATGTGGCTCAGTTTACACAGAGTGTTAGAAAAATTAAAAACAGCAGTCCAGCAAAAACTACACACATGTGTGCTGATACACATATTTGTTATGGTCTGGTGTTCAATTTTTTTTCTATTTTAGCCATCCTAATGGATGAGAATGTTATAGTGGTTTTGATTTGCCTTTCCTTAATGTCCAACAATGTTGAGTGTTTTTTCACATACTTAGCATTCGTAAGTCTTCTTTGGAGAAATGTCCATGCAATTTATCTCCCAATTCTTAATTGAATTATTTGTCTTTTATTGTTAAAAGTTCTTTATATATTCTGAATAGAAATTTCTAATAAGAGATATGCATTGTAAATATTTTCTCTCATTCCATTGGTTGTCTTTTTACTTTCTTGATCATCTTATTTGAAGCACAAAACTTTTAATTTTTATGAAATCCCGCTTACCTTTTTTCCCTCTGTAGCTTGTGCTTTTATTGTTTTTTTTTTTCACATTTTGTGCTCCTTCAAATATATATGCACAATACAGTTTAAAGTTAGTCCAGGACTAAGAGGCTACCTGCCCTTAAGCTGTGCTAGCCAAATTGAATCTTGACTGGACATAAAGTACAGATCAGAACCCTGCCCTAGGTGAATTCACTGATTTCTATGCTTTCCCACCATCCCACCCCTCTACTGCCACCAAACTTCTGCCTTAGTTTTTGTCAAGGCTTCTCTTGGAAGATTCCAGTATTATCTCAACTGAACTAAATGTAAGCAAGGCTACATCTCAGCCATGATATGTCAGAAAATCAGTATGCAGTGTGCTTCAATGATCAGATGTCTTTGCGGTATACCTTCAACTAAAAAGCTCAGAAAGGCCAGTATAGAAAGTATGGACCCAGAATGGGCAGAACTGGGGAGACTCGTGACTATTCTTCACCTCTTGGATAGACACCAAAATGGCAACAAGAAATAAGAGCTAAAAGTTCCAAGTCAGAAAAGTACAAAAAGTAAATACAAGAACCCCAGAAGACATAGTCGTCAGTGTTCATTTTGCAAAGGAGCATATTTTTCTTCACATCTCAGAGGGTATTAAAGGAGTGTTATCCACCAATATTTCTTTTCTAAAGTAGCTGCAGGTTAGCATCATATCCAGCTAAAGGGAAATTAGGAAAATCTTAGAATTCTGACTACCATAAAATGTAACTAAAGTAGAAGGTTTAAGTTCCAATCCCCTAATTATAGAAAAGAGTATCTGACTGATCCAGGCCAATCAAGTTATCACCTCTGCTCCAATCAGAGTGGACAACATCGTATGGTACAAACGTGACTCCTACAGTAAGGAAACCTGAAAACGTATCTAAGATGAGAAAAGATTATGGTAATATCACTACCTGGTGGGAAGAGTGCTAGTCTGTCAGGTTACATAGTCTCTGGGCAATTCCACAAAGACTTTACAGTTGGGTTTCTTTTAATGAGTCTGTCTCATTAAGATCAATGGGAGTAGTTATTAATAAAACCATGGCCATGCCTGTAGTCCCTGCTACTCAGTAGAAAGACAGAACTGTTTGAGCCTAGGAGTTCAAGGCCAGCCTGGGCAACATAGTAACATCACATCTTTTAAAAAAAAAAAAAAAAAAAAAAAAAAAGTTGAGATTTTACCTGTCAATGTAAAAATAAAATACAGTTAAAAAACTTAATCAGTGAGTTTTTTTAACTTTTGCATGGATACACACACCATTCTCATAGATCTGTTAAATTATCACTGCAATTTATGAGACCAAATACTTTTTGTTACAAATACATACTTACGTTTCTTTCTCTAAACACAGTGAATTCTCCCATAACACAAAATAACTCCAAATTCTGAGGTTTTTTTAATGTTGTAAAGTTATACTACATTCAACTTTTTCATGTAAATAGTTTCAAATTATATTTTTAACTGGGAGCATGGATCAGTGTTAAAAACAGGAAGTTTGATGAGTAAACTTGAAACCAGTGAAAATACAGAAGATAATGAGGGAAATTCAGAAAAATCTGAAACTGGCAACAGATGTGACAGTTATGGAGCAGTTCCTAAGTTTTCCCACATGAACCTGGTAGTGGAAAGCATGATTGCAATATCCTGCCAAACAAGCAGTAAATCAACAGAAGGCAATCACAGGCTGTTCTCGCATGCTGATTCAAAGTGATTTTCTTAGTATTTTGAATATTTAATAAACGTTTTGTGAATCTTGTCAATTCTGGAATAATAATTGTATGAGACCATGATGCTAGCAGAATTATTTAAACACCAATCATGCAAATTTTAAGAAAGAGCACCAGAATTCTATGAAAAACCACAGTTTAAGAGGCCAAAAAGAAATTTATTAAAGCTTTCCTCAAAGGTAATTTCTGAATCTTCTTAGAAAGTGAAGCCTATATCCTTGTAGAAAATAAAGTGAAAGAGAAAAAAGGAAAGCTTTAAAGCCATCATTTCAAATAATTCCGTTTTAAAGTTCAAAAAGCATCAACAACTGTTTAGGAGAATAAAGTTAACCAGATTTTTTTTATCTTGCATTTAAATTAAAACACTGATATTAGTAATTTGGCCATTTTCTTGGTCTTTGCTTACTATACTTATAATGGTGTATTTGATGATAAATTGATGAGTAAACAAATTTTCCCTGAGTTGTGGGTATATATTCAATCTAAGACACACAAGGCTGTTGGAGGGATGACACTCATAGCCCAAGCCCTCACAAACCCTGAATACCAACCAACTTAAGCAGAATTCACTAATATCACACCATCTCAGAGACTGCCCTCTGATTTTCAAAGTGTGTTTAATGGAGCAGCAAATGCTCTATGTTATGCTCTAAAATTTGTTTTGTATACTCTTCCTTTTAGACAAGTTTATAATGAAATGAAACTTTTTCAACCATATAGATGTATGCTGTCTTAACCAGAAGAAATAGCTGGTCAAGGTTAAACTGCTATTTTTCATCTTAAAGAACTTTTTGAGTCAGATTTAATTTGGCTGCTCAAAGGCCCTCTTGGATTACATCCAAGTTCTTACTTATGATTTAAGATTGTGAAATAAGTGGCTTCTGTAAGGGAAATTTGGCTGCTCAAAGGCCCTCTTGGATTACATCCAAGTTCTTACTTATGATTTAAGTTTGTGAAATAAGTGGCTTCTGTAAGGGTCAGATATGACTACACACCACCCCTGACTTGTGATAGTTCAACTTAACAATGGTGTGACAGCCATACGCATTCAGTAAAAACCATACTTCAAGTACCCATA
This sequence comes from Sapajus apella, assembly GCF_009761245.1. NCBI lineage: Eukaryota > Metazoa > Chordata > Mammalia > Primates > Cebidae > Sapajus > Sapajus apella. Next base: position 18,487,230 of record NW_022436980.1, read on the forward strand.
GAATCATTCTGTTTTTCACTTTCAGTGCAGTAGTCAATAAAGTGCATGGGATATTCAATGCTTTATTATAAAATAGGCTTTGTATTAGATTATTTTGCCCAACTATGTAATGTAAGTGTTCAGAGCATGAGTAAGGTAGGCCAGGCTAATTGATAATGTTCAATCAGTTAGGTGTATTAAATGCATTTTCAACTCATGGTATTTCCAATTTGCTATGGGTTTAGTGGGACTTAACTCCTTCATAAGTTGAGACACATCGGTATTATTAAATCCTAGTCAAGCCGATAACACTAGTCCCAACAATACTGAGCGACCTGCCCTAGGCATTTTCTGAGGTGCTTGCCTTACTCTTACTTGGATCCCACCCTGATGGAATCAGACTCTGAGAATTCTTGTTAAAAATCTGTGGATGAACCTGGAAACCATCATTCTCAGCAAACTGACAGAAAAGCAGAAAATCAAACACCGCATGTTCTCACTCATAGGCGGGTGTTGAACAATGAGAACACATGGACACAGGGAAGGGAGCACTACACACTGGGGTGTTGGGGGGAAATGGGGGAGGGAGAACGGGGTGTGGGGAGTTGGGGGGATGGCATGGGGAGAAATACCAGATATAGGTGATGGGGAGGAAGGCAGCAAGTCACACTGCCACGTGTGTACCTATGCAACAATCTGGCATGTTCTTCACATGTACCCCAAAACCTAAAATGGAATAAAAACAAAACAAAAAATAAAAAATTTAAAAAAAAAAAAAAAAACTGTGGTCCATCAATTAACAAGTTTTATTGAGCACCGTTGTGTACTCAGCACTTGCATTTGTAAAACCTTCAACTCCCTCTGTGTACTTAGTCTGTTTTATCTCTGCTTCTGTCTGAACGGGTGCCGTTACAAGAGGGATCCCAGGTCCCACCAGCCTGCCTGACACATTGGGTTTCAGGGCGCTCCTGTGATGACTTACAGCCGTCTTTTCAGTATACTGTCATTTCCTTTCCTTACCACATCTCATTCTTTCCAGGGCGTTTCCTCTATTTTCAATTACAGGGCAGTTTGGCAACGTATCTCCTGTCTTGGAATAGTAATCATTTTAATATGCCAAGAATTTAAAAGGTATTAGAATGGAGACCGCTTTTAAACCCCTCACGTTGTCAGCACAGTCCTGGGTATCGCTGCTTCTCTTGGGACACGTGCTTCTATTTCTTACTTTTCTGACTGAATCCCGGTAATTACTTCATAACACAAGCAAACTGCCCTTTTTTCTTCTCGTATTATTATTCCTTTTGTCTTTTCTCTTTCTCTTCTCATCAACAGTGGTTCTATTCTCTGTCAGACTTTCACTTTCAAGAATGGGTCTGTATATCAAAGTTTTATTATTTAATTGAACTAAAATGTTTTGAGGGCCTACAAGACTAGCTGCTTAAAAATATAAATATATTAATTAGACACAGTCTCAAAACCTTATGGTATCATGAAGGGAGGAAGGGGTCAGTGTGAACTAGTAAATAAATGACCACTAAAATGGGAACTAAGGTGAAGATGAGAGGTGCAAAGTCTTTTGGGGGCAAAAGCAGAGAGAAATTCCATAAGTTTGAAGAATCAGGGAAAGCATCATGGTAGAAATAGACTTCGAAGATGAAGACTGAATACATGTCATCCTAGACCCAGGAGGGAGGAAAAGTAAGGACATGTTACAGGAACAATGAATGGTGCCACTTGGCCAAAATGGACCTCACATGTCAGAAAGTCATGGCACATATGTCTCTAAGGTAACTTGGTCCACGTATTTTCCTACCTCATTTTCTTGGAAATGATGAATAAGCAAAGTCTTCTGAGCAGAAGAGTGTCCTAATCAGAGCACGCATGAGGAAGACAAACCAACCAGCAGTGAGTGGGGTGAATCCACATGTCTGAAGCAGGAGCAAGAGCCATGTCGGGAGCCATGACAATTGTCCAGACAAGAGGCAACACAGGCCTGAACTGAGCAGGCCAGAACACAAGGAAGGAAGAAAGGAGAAAAAAACATGGAATGAGCATTTGCATTTCAGGAACTGCATTAAGTTGTTGATACCTACTATTCCATTTAATGGAAAAGAAAGGTGAGTATGACAGGCACCATCGAGATTAGGGAAAAGAAGGAGATCAGTATTTATTGAGGACTTCATAGAAAATGTGTAGCTCTGGCCGGGCGCAGCGGCTCAAGCCTGTAATCCCAGCACTGTGGGAGGCCGAGGCAGGTGGATCACGAGGTCAAGAGATCGAGACCATCCTGGTCAACATGGTGAAACCCCGTCTCTACTAAAAATACAAAACATTAGCTGGGCATGGTGGCGCGTGCCTGTAATCCCAGCTACTCAGGAGGCTGAGGCAGGAGAATTGCCTGAACCCAGGAGGCGGAGGTTGCGGTGAGCCGAGATCGCGCCATTGCACTCCAGCCTGGGTAACAAGAGCGAAACTCTGTCTCAAAAAAAAAAAAAAAAAAAATAGAAAATGTGTAGCTCTCATCCAATCCTCCCAATCGGCTATGTGGGGAACGTTATATTCCCTGTTTTACACATAAGGATATCAAGACTCTGGTGAGCTTCACTAACTGGCTGAAGACAAAAAGGGTAGGAAGTAGCAAAACCATGATCTGAACTCAGACTTATCTGACTGCAATATACATGCTCTTCCCACCCTGTGTACCACAAAGCCTACAGAATCTTCCTTACTCCGCAGTTTACTAAGCACACGGTGTATGAAGTAAGGGCAAATAAAAAATTACTTTTGAGTTGTGAAAGATGATTCATTAATAGTGGTGTCATTTACAAACACAGAATAGAGACAATCAGTTGGAGTTTGGAGTCTGATGAACATAAGATAATGGGCTTTACTTTAGTTATGCTGACTTTAAAATTCTGGCTGGTTAACTAAGTAAGAAAGTCTTAACAACAATTGGAAATTGCTGGATTTTAGAATCATCAGGAGAACAATTTTGAGATGAAGGGAAAAGAGATTGAAGAAATTCATGTGTAAAGTAATGTGAGATGAGAAGTCACATGTGGCAAAGAATGTGGAGAAGATGATATTTTAATTATGGAGCAGGAGGAAGAAAAAGCAGCTACTGAAGGAGATGGAAGAGAAGTTTCCAGAATGATAAAAGAATCAGCAAGCTATGGTATCACAGAGGCTACAGAAGGAGAACATTCCAAAAAGTGAAATTTCTGCAGAAACAATAATGAGCATGAAGATTGAAACAAGCCCATTAGATTTGTCGTACATGAAACTAAACTCCCAGTGACTTTCCAGTAGGTGGTTTTGTAGTGGATAAAGGTAGAAGCCATATTACAAGGGGTGAAGAAGTGAGTGTATGAGCAGGAAGTGAAAGCAGAATTTGTATTCTTATAGAAAATGTGTGGTAGTGAACGGAAGAAAGATAAGGCAGTAGCCTGCTACGGCAGCAGGGTCAGAGGAGGGTTATTTTAGGATACGGAGGGCCCTGGTCTTATTTGTGGCAGATCGAAGACGGAAGAAAGACGGGGCTTAAAGGATAGCGCCAAACTGAGAGGAGGTGACAGTAACAGAATTAAGAGCAGTGTTCTTGGCAAGGAAAAGAGCAAGTTACCTTATTTTGAGGTAGCAAAAAGCACAAGAGGGTAACCCTGCAAGAAATATTGAGAGAGTTTACATGGACTGGCCTCATTCTCAATAAAACATAAAATGAACAGCCAATATCAGGAAGAGAAAAAGACCTTCTCCAAAAGGCTGGAGCGTATCCTCTAAAGGGAAGAAAACTGTTTATGTGGGTCACAAATAGAAATTCAGTTTTGAAACGTTACCAAACTTCAAAATGTCTCAGGGCTACTCTCTATAGCAAGTATTTCCTTTTCTAAAATCAAAGCTGTTGTTCTCTAAAAGGACACATATTTCCCTCGGACTGCACGGTTATAATTTGGACAAGGAAGACAGCCCTTTTAGCTGTTGGAAATAAAGCAACTCTCTGGACTCTTCTCTGTGTGTTTTTGAGAAGAAAGTTCAAGATGTTCACTTCAGTAATGTTTGCCAAAGGAAGTACTGTTCTCAATGCTTTTTATCAAAGCCTATCAATTATATGATTTTAATTTGTCTACAAGTAACCATACCATCTTTTAGCAAAACGTTCTATTTCACATAGATTAGAACAGAAATCTTAAAATAGCCTCAGTTACTAGAGCTGTCTCCATTGTCACCTTTAATCACTAAGATTGTCATTATCACTCATTAATCTGACACTCTTTGTGGGATGTATGGTATACATGAGTGTTATTTAATCTCATAATAACTGTCTAGTGTAAATATAATTATTATCATTCCCACTTTGCAAATAAGTAAATAAGATTAGGTCACATAACTTCTCCAGGGGCACAGAGCTAGTAATGGTAGAACTTGTACTAGTCCTAGGCTGGTTTAAAACCTGTGTCCCTAAAGACTAAGCGGTACCACATCACAATTCAGTGGGATATTTTGTTACATACAGGTTTTTTCTTGTTCTTTAATTTCCTTGGTTATTTAAGAAGTCTCCTTTCTGCCCTCCTCCTCACCAGGAGAGTATAAATTCTTTGAAATCAGAAACAAAGTCCAGTATCCTTGAAATGGAGTCTGGAATATTGTACATACTCAAAAAATGTAAAAGAAAATTGAAATAAGAGTAAAATCAACTCAGAATCTTGCCCCATTTTTCATCACATCTGCTTTGTTTTCACTACGCTTCCTACACTTCACCCCTCTCTCCCATTGGTTTCAAGACAATATGCAAGTTTGGGAATGTAACTATTATTGTGAAAAATAACACCATAAAACAGCTTCTATAAATAAGACTTTCTGTCAAGTGGGTAAATGCAGTGAGGATGAATACAGAGTCTTCTCATCAACAATTACATAGGAAGATTGGAGCTGAAAATTCCCTGGTTCCTTCCCTTTAGAGAGAATGTTCCGTTTCATTCAACAGCTGTTCATTGAGTGCCTTCTATTTGCCTCACCCAGTTCGTGCCCTCTGAGTTCTCAGACAAGTAGGGGAGGCAAACAGGTGTTATACAATTACAGAACAGCCCAGCAATGCCAGAACAGAAGTCGTAAGGATGGCTGAATGGCAGCCTGACACTTTTTCATCATTAATGTATGTGTTTCAACCTAACTTCCCAATATGGGCTCATTTCCTTTGTGCATCAACATGAAGCCTCAAATGAAACCACACAGTGTATTTCATTTCAAAATGAAACTCATGACACAGCTAAGAAGTGAGTCATCCTCAGAAACCATGAAATTTCAATCCCCGTGGTTGAAAGACTGGCTGCGTCTTTTCTATCATTAAGCTGCATTATGTATTTCTCGGACCAAGCTGTTTTTAACCGTCCATTTTACTTTAGCTGCTGACTGTCAGAATGGCTCCTCTTTGTACAATTACGATAAAACCTGCAACTCTCCACAGTCACTAAAAACCGAGTTTGGAACAAAGGGGAAAAAAAGAGGGGAAATTATTTTTCTCACTGACCTACATAATAGAGGAAATAACGCGATTTGATCACAATTTTTCCGCAGTGATTATCCTCACAGCCTAACCTGTATTAATAACTATTTTAGTCTGTTGTGTAAGCTACAGAATTTTGTAAGTTAACAAAAGGCTACATCCTTTCACTTTGGAATGCAAAAAATAAATAAATAAATAGAGCTAGGAAATCTTGGAGTGAAGTGTGGATGCAGGCCAACGACACATTTCAGTGTTTGCGAGGATGCCAAAAAGATAGCTTCCTCTGCCCTATGGGTAATGTCAGAGCTGCTTGCTGTTTCCCAGCCTTCTCTTGAAAAAAAAAAAAAAAAAAAAAAAAAAGCCTCAGCAATTTCTCTGGGTTAGAACACAAGTCAGTGCGAACCAATCGCCCAGTAAGCGCCAATAGATTTCATCGGCCCCACCCTGACACATCAAAACACACACATAACACAAAAGAACAGAGAGAGAAATTTTATCTCACTAATTCGGAAACAAATTCACCCTTACCTCAACTTTGAGCTAATTTTTAAAAAGCGTTTTTGTGTGTCCCAACACACCAAATGCTTTATGTGATCTTGCATCATCTCAATTTCCATACTCCTTCCCTTCACTCCTATTATCACTTCTCAAAGTTGTGAAGATGCATTTCTACTTCAGGAGTGCCAAGATAAGTTTGTGCAACTCATGCACAGACAAGTGAGTGTGAATTTTTAAAAACTTCACAGAGGCTAGCCCCAGCGCTCAGATCACATCCAAACCACGTGATGGCTTCCAGTGGCAGCAACATGCATCAAGACAAGAAGTTTAGTTCCTGTAGTGCTCACTGGAAAATCCTAATGAATCACCAACTAGATGACAAGCAAAGAAATTGCCAGCCTGCACTCAACCTCTTTATTCTCTGTAACGCAGAAGTGACAATAAACCAGATAGAAGTGCTTAGATTTCACAACTTCTGATAGTTTGCTTTTGGTCACATCAAGGCCCTTCCTAAATACTTATCAGGTGGAAACATGGGTGGGACACAGAACTACTTCCACAGTGAACATCATTTTTTTTTTTTATAAATAGTTTTGCTCTTGTTGCCCAGATTAGAGTGCAATGGCACAATCTCGGCTCACTGCAATCTCAGCTCACCCCAACCTCCACCTCCCAGGTTCAAGCGATTCTCCTGCCTCAGCCTCCCTAGTAGATAGAGTTACAGGCATGCGCCACCACACCTGGCTAATTTTGTATTTTTAGTAGAGACGGGGTTTCTCCATGTTGCTCAGTTTGGTCTCAAACTCCTGACTTCAAGTGATTTGCCCACCTTGGCCTCCCAAAGTTCTGCGATTACAGGCGTGACTCACGGCACGTAGCCTGGTGAACTTCATCTTCTATTGATCTTACCAATTTTTTTTCTCCTTAACCTAAAATGAGACACCCTACCAATTTTACTGTACAACTAGATCAAATCTTAATCTTTCTTTCCTCCTCTGCAATGGAATTATGTCTTACTCCAGGACTAGGTGGGTTAGCCCATAAAGTGAAAATTTTATGTAATTCAAATTACCCTTGAAAACCCCAAAAGTCCCCCATAGAGTGCAATGTTCTCTGTTGGTGATCTTATCAGTTCCTCTAATATTTCTCTAGGGCTTTTGATTAATTTTCAATTCCTAGACTGAGCATGTCAACAAATCCTTCACCACTCATTTACCAGCCCCCTTGAAAATCCATTTCACATCTTTATTGTTGATCAGGAAAACCCCTAACCTCATTCATACAATTGTTCCATGGATTTTTTTTTTTTAAGCCAGAGCCTTGCTCTGTCGTCCAGGCTGGAATGCAATGGTGTAATCTCTGCTCACTGCAACCTCCGCCTCCTGGGTTCAAGCAATTCTTCTGCCTCAGCCTCCTGAGTAGCTATGCCCAGCTACCATGCCCAGCTAATTTTTGTGTTTTTAGTGGAGATGGGGTTTCACCATGTTGACCAGGTAGGTCTTGAACTCCTGACCTCAAGTGATCCACCTGCCTCGACCTCCCAAAGTGCTGGGATTAAGATCTGAATGTTTTCACTGTGTCACACACGTGTGCACGCGCGTGCACACACACACACACACACACTTCCTTTCATAGCCTCATCATAAGGAAGGTGAGAAGCAAGCCTCCTTCTCTTGAGGAGCAATGACTTTTTGTAAGTGGGTATGTTTTTACAACAAAGGGCCTGCTACTTCAGATTTGTAAAAACTAGTTCAATATTTCATTTTAATCCCTTTGTTAAACCCCAGTTTAGATAGCATTTTTAGTGCCCTGGGAAGCCTGTCAATGAAAAAGATTGAGTTTTCAATCTGTAAGAAATAACTTTTTAACTTTACCTTTGACTTATTAAAAATCAAATAATGACGGTTTTTTGTTTTGTTTTGTTTTGTTGAGACAGGGACTTGCTATACCACCCATGCTGGAGTGCAACAGTGTGATCATAGCTTATAGCAGCCTCCACCCCATGGTCTCAAGCAATCCTCCCACCTCAGCCTCCTGAGTAGCTGGAATTACAGGCATATGACACCATGTATTTTGTATTTTTTGTAGAAACAGGATTTTGCCATGTTTCCCAAGCTGGTGTCAAACTCCTAGCCTCAAACAATCCTCCAGCCTCGGCCTCCCAAAGCATTGGAATTAGAGGTGTGAGCCACTGTGCCCAGCCAAATAATGAGGATATTTTTAATAAAAAGGAAAAAAAAAAGATCAAGGTACCTTATGCAAAATATATGGTGCAAATTATCACTAAAATCTTCATTTCTTTTGTATATGCATATATGTGTGTACATGTATAGATATATGTATGCATATATTTTAAAAAAATTTTTTGCATTTTAGGTTTTGGGGTACATGTGAAAAACACACAAGATTGTTGCATAGGTACACACATGGCAGTGTGATTTGCTGCCTTCCTCCCCTTCACCTATATCTGGCATTTCTCCCCTTGCTATCTCTCCTCAACTCCACATCCCCGCTGTCCCTCCCCTATTTCCCCCCGACAGACCTCAGTGTGTGATGTTCCCCTCCCTGTGTCCATGTGTTCTCATTGTTCAACACCCGCCTATGAGTAAGAACATGCGGTGTTTGATTTTCTGTTCTTGTGTCAGTTTGCTGAGAATGATGGTTTCCAGGTTCATCCATGTCCCTACAAAGGACACAAACTCATCGTTTTTGATGGCTGTGCAGTATTCCATGGTGTATATGTGCCACATTTTCCCTGTCCAGTCTATCATCGATGGGCATTTGGGTGGGTTGCAGGTCTTTGCTATTGTAAACAGTGCTGTGGTCAACATTTGTGTTCATGTGTCCTTATAGTAGAATGATTTATAATCCTTTGGATATATACCCAGTAATGGGATTGCTGGGCCAAATGGAATTTCTATTTCTAGGTCCTTGAGGAATCGCCACACTGTCTTCCACAATGTTGAAATAATTTACACTCCCACCAACAGTGTAAAAGTGTTCCTATTTCTCCACATCCTCTCCAGCATCTGTTGTCTCCAGATTGTTTAATGATCGCCATTCTAACTGGTGTGAGATGGTATCTCAATGTAGTTTTGATTTGCATTTATCTGATGACCAGTGATGATGAGCATTTTTTTCATATGTTTCTTGGCCTCATGTATGTCTTCTTTTGTAAAGTGTTCATATCCTTCACCGGCTTTTGAATGGGCTTGTTTTTTTCTTGTAAATCTGTTTTAGTTCTTCGTAAATTCTGGATATCAGCCCTTTGTCAGATGGGTAAACTGCAAAAAATTTTTTCCCATTCTGGTGGTTGCCAATTCACTGTAATGACTGTTTCTTTTGCTGTGCAGGAGCTGTGGAGTTTGATTAGGTCCCATTTGTCTATTTTGGCTTTTGTCACCAATGCTTTTGATATTTTGGTCATGAAGTCCTTGCCTACGCCTATGTCCTGAATGGTTTTGCCTAGATTTTCTTCTAGGGTGTTTATGGTGTTAGGTCTTATGCTTAAGTCTTTAATCCACCTGGAGTTAATTTTAGTGTAAGGTGTCAGGAAGGGGTCCAGTTTCTGCTTTCTGCACATGGCTAGCCAGATTTCCCAACACCATTTATTAAACATGGAATCCTTTCCCCATTGCTTGTTTTTGTCAGGTTTGTCAAAGATCGGATGGTTGTAGATGTGTGGCATTGCCTCTGAGGCCTCTGTTCTGTTCCATTGGTCTTTATTTCTGTTTTGATACCAGTACCATGCTGTTTTGGTTACTGTAGCCTTGTAGTATAGTTTGAAGTCCGGTAGTGTGATGCCTCCCACTTTGTTCTTTTTGCTTAGAATTGACTTGGCTATGCGGGCTCTCTTTTGGTTCCATATGAAGTTTAAGGTGTTTTTTTTCCAGATCTGTGAAGGTCATTGGTAGCTTGATGGGGATAGCATTGAATCTATAAATTACTTTGGGCAGTATGGCCATTTTCACGATATTGATTCTTCCTAATCATGAACATGGAATGTTTCTCCATCTGTTTGTGTCCTCTCTGATTTCATTGAGCAGCGGTTTGTAGTTCTCCTTAAAGAGTTCCCTTATGTTCCTTGTTAGTTGTATTCCTAGGTATTTTTTTCTCTTGGTAGTGATTGTGAATGGCAGTTCATTCTTGATGTGACTATCTTTAAGTCTGTTATTGGTGTATAGGAATGCTTGTGAATTTTGCACATTGATTTTGTATCCTGAGACTTTGCTGAAGTTGCTTATCAGTTTCAGGAGATTTTGGGCTGAGACAATGGGGTCTTCTAGATATACAATCATGTCATCTGCAAATAGAGACAATTTAACTTCCTCCTTTCCTATTTGAATATTCTTTATTTCTTTTTCTTGCATGATTGCCCTGGCTAGAACTTGCAGTACTACATTGAATAGGAGTGTTGAGAGAGGGCATCCTTGTCTAGTGCCAGATTTCAAAGGGAATGCTTCCAGTTTTTGCCCATTCAGTATGATATTGGATGTTGGTTTGTCGTAAATAGCTTTTATTGTTTTGAGATATGTTCCGTCAATACCTAGTTTATTGAGGGTTTTTAGCATAAAGGGCTGAATTTTGTGAAAGGCCTTCTCTGCATCAGTTGAGATAATCATGTGGTTTTTGTCTTTGGTTCTGTTTATGTGGTGAATTATGTTTATAGACTTAGGTATGTTGAACCAGCCTTGCATCCCTGGGATGAATCCTACTTGATCATGGTGGATAAGCTTTTTGATGTGCTGTTGCAATAGGTTTACCAGTATTTTATTGAAGATTTTTGCATCTATGTTCATCATGGATATTGGCCTGAAGTTTTCTTTTCTTGTTGAGTCTCTGCCGGGTTTTGGTATCAGGATGATGTTGGTCTCATAAAATGATTTGGGAAGAACTCCCTCTTTTTTTGGATTATTTGGAATAGTTTCAGAAGGAATGGTACCAGCTCCTCTTTGTATGACTTGTAGCATTCGGCTATGAACCCATCTGGACCTGGGCTTTTTTTGGGTGGTAAGCTCTTAATTGCTGCCTCAACTTCAGACCTTGTTATTGGTCTATTCAGGGTTTCGACTTCTTCCTGGTTTAGGCTTGGGAGGATGCAAGTGTCCAGGAATTTATCCATTTCTTCCAGGTTTACTAGTTTATGTTCATAGAGTTATTTGTAATAATATCTGATGATGGTTTGAATTTCTGTGAAATCTGTGGTGATATCCCCCTTATTATTTTTTATTGCATATATTGGATTATTCTCTTTTCTTTTTTATTAATCTGGCGAGTGGTCTATTTTGTTGACCTTTTTAAAAAACCAGCTCCTGGATTTATTGATTTTTTTTGAAGGGTTTTTTTGTGTCTCTATCTCCTTCAGTTCTGCTCTGATCTTAGTTATTTCTTCTCTTCTGCTAGGTTTTGAGATTTTTTTATCTTGCTCCTCTAGGTCTTTCAATTTTGATGATAGGGTGTCAATTTTAGATCTCTCCTTGCTTCTCATGTGGGCATTTATTGCTATATATTTTCCTCTAGACACTAATTTAAATGTGTCCCAGAGATTCTGGTATGCTGCATCTTAGTTCTCATTTGTTTCAAAGAACATCTTTATTTCTGTCTTCATTTCATTGTTTATCCAGTCAACATTCAAGAGCAAGTTGTTCAGTTTCCATGAAGTTGTGTGGTTCTGAGGTAGTTTCTGAATTCTGAGTTCTAACTTCATTGCACTGTGGTCTGAGAGACTGTTATGATTTCCATTCTTTTACATTTGTTGAGGAGGGATTTACTTCCAATTATGTGGTCAATTTTAGAGTAGGTATGATGTGGTACTGAGAAGAATGTATATTCTGTGAATTTGGGGTGGAGAGTTCTGTAAATGTCTATTAGGTTTGCTTGTTCCAGGTCTGAGTTCAAATCCTGGATATCCTTGTTAATTTTCTGTCTGGTTGATATATCTAATATTGACAATGTGGTGTTAAAGTCCCCCACTATTATTGTGTGGGAGTCTAAGTCTCTTTGAAGGTCATTAAGAGCTTGCCTTATGTATCTGGGTGCTCCTGTATTGGGTGCGTATATATTTAGGATCGTTAGCTCTTCTTGTTGCATTGATCCCTTTACCATTGTGTAATGTCCCTCTTTGTCTCTTTTGATCTTTGTTGCTTTAAAGTCTAATTTATCAGAGATGAGTATTGCAGCTCCTGCTTTTTTTTGCTCTCCATTTGCTTGGTAAATCTTCCTCCATCCCTTTATTTTGAGCCTTTGTGTATCCTTGCATGTGAGATGGGTTTCCTGGATATAGCACACCGATGGGTTTTGGCTTTTTATCCAATCTGCCAGTCTGTGTCTTTTGATTGGGGCATTTGGCCCATTTACATTTATGGTTAATATTGTTATGTGTGAATTTGATACTGCCATTTTGATGCTAGCTGGCTGTTTTGCCCATTAGTTGATGCAGATTCTTCATTGTGTTGATGCTCTTTACCATTTAGTATGTTTTTGGAATGGCTGGTACTGGTTGTTCCTTTCTATGTTTAGTGCCTCTTTCAGGAGATCTTGTAAAGCAGGCATGGTGGTGTTGAAATCTGAGTACTTGCTTGTTCACAAAGGATTTTATTTTTCCTTTGCTTTTGAAGCTTAGTTTGGCTGGATATGAAATACTGGGTTGAAAGTTCTTTTCTTTAAGAATGTTGAATATTGGCCCCCACTCTCTTCTGGCTTGTAGGGCTTCTGCTAAGAGATCTCCTGTGAGTCTGATGGGCTTCCTTTGTGGGTAACCTGACCTTTCTCTCTGGCTGCCCTTAGTATTTTCTCCTTCATTTCAACCCTGGTGAGTCTGACGATTGTGTGCCTTGGGGTTGCTCTTCTTCAGGAATATCTTTGTGGTGTTCTCTGTACTTCCTGGACTTGAATATTGGCCTGCCTTGCTAGGTTGGGGAAGTTTTCCTGGATAATATCCTGAAGAGTATTTTCCAGCTTGGATTCATTCTCTCCGTTGCATTCAGGTACACCTATCAGATGTAGATTAGTTCCGTTCACATAGTCCCATATTTATTGGAGTCCCATATTTCTTTGTTCATTCCTTTTAACCCTTTTTTCTCTAATCTTGCCTTCTCATTTTATTGCATTGAGTTGATCTTCGACCTCTGGTATCCTTTCTTCTGCTTGGTCAGTTTGGCTGTTGAAACTTTTGTATGCTTCGCAAAGTTCTCATGTTGTGTTTTTCAGCTCCGTCAATTCACTTATATTCCTAAGTTGTCTATTCTCTTTAGCATTTCATCAAATATTTTTTCAAGGTTCTTAGTTTCTTTGCATTGGGTTAGAACGTGTTCTTTTAGCTCACAGAAGTTTCTTACTACCCACCTTCTGAAACCTGATTCTGTCATTTCATCACACTCATTCTCCATCCAGCTTTGTTCCTTTACTGGTGAGGAGTTGTAATCGCTTGTAGGAGGAGAGGTGTCCTGGTTTCGGGTGTTTTCATCCTTTTTGCACTGGTTTCTTCCCATCTTTATGGATTTATCCACCTGTCGTCTTTGAAGTTGTTGACTTTCAGATTGGGTCTCTGAGTGGACGTCCAGTTTGTTGATGATGAAGTTATTTCCTTCTGTTTCTTAGTTTTCCTTCTAACAGTCTGGCTGCTCTGCTGTAGGACTGCTGATGTCCACTCTAGGCCCTGCTTGCCTGGGGCTCACCTGCAGCAGCTGCAGAACCATAAGAGTTGCTGCCCGTTTCTTCTTCTGCTATCTTTGTCCCAGAAGGATACCCGCCAAATGTCAGTCTGAGCTCTCCTTTATGAGGTGACTCTTTGGATACACGGGGGTCTTGGAGATGCTTGAGGAGACAGTCTGTCCTTTATAGAAGCACAAATGCTGAGCTGTGAGCTCTGTTGTTCATTCAGAGCTGCTGCACAGGTACATTTAAGTCTGCTGCAACAGAACTCATAAACCCCTTTTTTTCCCCAGGTGCTCTGTCCCAGGGAGTTAGGGCTTTATTTATGAGTTACCATTGTGCTGCTGCCTTTTTTTCAGGGCTGCCCTGCCCAGCAAGGAGGTAGCCTAGTCATTGTCTGCCTGCAGAGGCTTTGCTGAGCTGCTATGGGCTCCGCCCAGCTGCCATGTGAACTTCCCTGCAGTCCTGTTTATACAGGTATAGTTAGAACTGCCTCCACAACGGCGGCCCACCTCTGTAATGGCGGACTCTCTCTGTAATGGTGGGCTGCCTCGGCAAAGGCGGGCTGCCTCAGCAATGGCAGACTACCTCCATAGTGGTAGACTGCCTGGGTAATGGCAGATGCCCCTCCCTTGCAGAGCTGGACCTTCTGGGTTCAGCTGTGCTTGCTGTGAAAGTCTCAGTCCAGAGTGTTTCAGATTGCTGTTTTTTTGTGAGGGTGGGACCAGCCGAGCCTGATCACCTGGCTCCCTGCCTCAGAGCCTTTTTTTTTAGTTGAATGGTCGACTCTCTCCCAGGTGTTCCAGTACCCTGTTGAAAAGGTGCCAGGATCTATATGATTTCCGGTGCAGTGACCACTGCACCAGCTAAAACAGCCGTGCTGAGATTCGTGGTGCGTTTTTGCCTGGAAATCTCCTGGCCTGGCTCCCTGTTTCAGTCCCCTTTTTAATCAGATGAATGGGTGACTCTGCCTTCCGGAGCTCCAGTTGCCAGCTAAAATGGCACCCAGACTGGTGTATTTTGTACAGAGAACCACCACACTGGGGCACCAGCAAAACAGTGGCACCGGCCAAACCAGCCGCACTGGCGACCCATGGGGCTCCTCCACCTGGGAATCTCCTGGTCTGTGGGCAATAAAAATCCATCTGGAAATGCGGTGTCTACTGACTCTCTGCACTTTCACTGGGAGTTGCAATCCTGAGCTGCTCCTGATCGGCCATCTTGGATCTAAAATTTTTATCAAGTATGTCTAGACTATTTTTATTTAAACCTCTGGCAACCCTATCACTTAGCTCCACTCAATGCCACCACACCCTATTCTACTGATTGGCACTGCTCAACTGCCTGAGTGCATCAACTGCCTGCTAGGATCATGCCAAGGAAAACAGATGTGATTCTTTAGGTCATCTGGATCCACTGAAGTTTTCAGAGAAGGAGAAGAATATAACTTTTCAAGTCTTTGTTGTGCATGAACTATGCCTTAGCACTGTGCTAGGCAATGGAGATATAACTGTAAATAAGACAGAGTTTGCACCCTTACAGAGCAATGTGCCACCACGTGGAAAATAGGGAAGCTGCAGGTACCGAGTCCCAGGGCAAAAAGACAGTAGGAACCTTTGTCATAGTCAAAGAAGAAGAGATAGTAAAGCTGAAGAAACCCCAAGGACATGGCAGAATTAACTGGACTTCATCACCCATTTAACTGTCAAGTTTTCTTTCTTTGCCAAATCTCAGTTAATTCTCCCCAGGATTTTCCCTATAGAAGTTTATAACACTTTAGAACTTTCTGAGTAATCCAAGTTTAGAGACAGCTATACACAGTGTCCTCCTTTATTTGCATATAAATAAACAGAATGAAATTATTGATGAGTACCTGGGTATTATGGTACTAAAGAAGAGGAAACACTTCCAGAAAAGGGATGAAAAATAAAGTTTTGTTTTATAAAGGCCATGAGCATAACATATAAGTACTAACGTTCTTATTAAATATCATTCATCACACCCCATAAAATATTATAATACTTTCTAGTATTTCAACAGAAAATGACAAGGCCAAAATTTTGCTCAATCTGAAATCTGGCAGGCATGATCTTTAGCCAATCTATAAGGTTATCTTTCTTCTAAGACCTTCTCAAAAGAAAATGCAAGGCTAGGGGCTGTGGCTCACACCTGTAATCCCAGCACTTTGGGAAGCCAAGGTGGGAGGATCACTCGAGCCAGGAGTTTGAAACCAGCCTGGGCAACACAGTAAGACCCCATCTCTACAAATAAAAAATAAAATTAGCAGGGTGCAGCACACACACCTGTAGTCCTAGCTTCTCAGGTGGCTGAGGTGGGAGGATCGTTTGAGCCCAGGAGTTTGAAGCTGCAATGAGCCACAATCACACTACTGGCCTCCAGCCTGGGCAACTGAGCAAGACCTTGTTTCTAAAATAATGAATTAATTCAATTTAATTACAATTAATAAGAAAATGCATACTGCATAATAAGAAAATGCAGAAGTCTTGAAGGGATATTTGGTTTGCTTTTCAGAAGTAAATGAACAGAACAGAATTAGACTGGAGCAAGTCTTTCCAGATTATCAACTGATACATTTAGCCACAGAAAGAGGAAATCTAACTGTGAAGGATGAACCCATCCATGAGGGGCAATCATCTTCTTCCAAGTGAAAATCCTAGAGACACCTTGCTCTTTAAAACGATTTATCTGTTAAGCTCGGCATCTAGTTTACAAAGACCCTCAGCCAAGCTCAAGTCCAAGTGAGGGCAGAGATGACTCTGTAGTCATTTCTGTGCCCGTCAAATTTATTGATCTTTGTGATATGTGGCTGCGACTACATGGAGAAATGGCAATAGTCTGAGAAAATGGAGTCTCAACTGCCTGTATGTAGGCATTAAGCTTTTGATTATCTAACTCCATAACAAACACCTGAAGCACAGTGGCATAAAACAATAAACATACTATTATGCTTCTTCATTCTGGTGGTCTGGAATTTTAACAGGACACAGACAATTTGTCTCTGCCCAGTGACATCTGGGGTCTCAGCTATGATGACTCCAAAGGCTGTGAGGTGACTCAAAGGGTATGTCTGGAATAGCAGGGACAGAGAATGCGCCTTCGATATTCACTTTCCTTATTCACATGGCTGGCACTTGGTCTGCGGTGGGTGAAGGACAACCTCAGCTGAGGCTGTCACTCAGGACCTACAAGTGGCCTCTCTAGCAGTTTCAAGGTAATCAGGCGTCTTCCATGACAGTTCAAGGTGCCAAGAACAAACTTTCCAGTGAACAAGAAAGATGCTTCATGGCCTCTCATGACCCAGTGTCAGAGGTCACCTAGCATTACTTCCACTGCACTGAACTGGGCCAAGCAATTACCAGCCCTCTCCGATTCAAGCAGAGGAGAAATAGACCCCAACTCCTGATAGGAGAAATGTCAAATAATAAAAAATAGGCCAGGTGCGGTGGCTCACACCTGTAATCCCAGCACTCTGGGAGGCCAGGGCTGTCAGATCACTGAGGTTGGGAGTTTGAGACCAGCCTGAGCAGCATGGTGAAACCCCATCTTTACTAAAAATACAAAAAATTAGCTGGGCCTGGTGGTGCACACCTGTAGTCCCAGCTACTCAGAAGGCTGAGGCAGGAAAATTGCTTGAACCCAGGAGGCGGAGGCTGCAGTGAGCCAAGATCACGCCACTGCACTCCAGCCCGAGCACAGAGCGAGACTCTGTACCAAATAAATAAATAAATAAATGAACACATTAACATTATATAATAGAGACACATAACAAGGCTGAAAATGGTTTAATTAAAAAACTAATACAACTTTTACCAACCTACAGTAAAAATGGATAAAAAATAAGTACAAAAAAAAAGTCAGGACTTTTAAAAGAAAAAACGTAATTAAAAACAGGGGGTGGGGGTTAGGGGAGGGATAGCATTAGGAGAAATGCCTAATGTAGATGATGGGTTGATGGGTGCAGCAAACCACCATGGCACATGTATACCTATGTAACAAACCAGCACATTCTGTACATGTACCCCAGGACTTAAAATATAATAACTTTTTTTAAAAAACTTAGATACATTAAAATGTCTAGAAAAATATCACTTAACAAAAATCCCTTCAAATAGAAAATGTTAATAGATTTATAACCATTAAAGATACTAGGTCTCTAGCAGCTTTTCAAAAATCAATTTTATGGGTTTGTTACTTTATTCTAAATGCCTAACTTTATACCAATACCACATTGTCTTAATTATTATAGCTTCATATGCAGTATGGACATCAGGTAATAGAATTCTTCACCTGTATACTCCTCTTTTAAAATCCTTTTCACTATTCTAAATTCTTTGATTTCCATATACATATTAGAATCACCTAATTAATCTATATACACACACACACAGACACATACACACACACACACAGATACACACACAGATACAGAAACACACACCTGCTGGAATCCTAACTGTGTTTGTGTTGAATCTATAAGTCAGTGTTGGAAGAATTGACATTTTAATAAAATTGTGTTTTGTAATCCAAAAAGTAAAAATAAAATAAAGACGCTGGGTCTGCAGTCTAACCACTTGTATTGACTCCTACGACATTTTTCCTCACATAGTGCATATTTAGTTACTGAAGGCATATAGTCAATTTTTTAAATATAATTACAATTTAGCACAAATTATTCCAGAATACAGAATAGAAATGTATAGAAAACAGAAAACACTCGATTCTGTTTCTGAGCTTTGCATAACCTTTATTTAAGAAACTGACAAAAGCCGTACAAGGAAGGAAAATAACAGGCCAGTTTCAATCATGAGCACAGATGTTAAAAATTAAACATAATATAAGCTAAACAAGTCACCCCAAGTGTTCTCTAATGTACTGAAATGTTCTAATTTCTTGACATACTCAGTAGCTCATTGTTCCTACTGGGTGGGTACATTGGGTTTTTTAAACCATTACCTTTTAAACTGAACAAACAAGCACAAAATGTATTTGAACATATATAATGTATTTGAACATATATATGTTCAAATGAACTCCTCCATTTATAGAATATATTTCATAATTTAAAAAAAAAAACACTATTCTCTAGGAACACCTGACACATTCATTCATTCTCATTAAACTCATGTGATATTCACTGACTCTCTCAGAATTCTGTACTTGGTGCTACACAAAGTGTGATCCAATATTTAGTAGAAGCAGCAGCGACATCACATAGCAACTTGTTAAAAATGAATATTCTGGACCCCACTACAGGCCTACTAAATTTGAATTTCTGGACGTTCAACTCAAGAATGTGTTTTAACAAGCCTGTCGGGTTATTTGAAGATTCACTCAAACTTGAGAAGCACTGCTCTACATAACAATGACAAGCAAAAGAGGACTTACAAGCAAGAGCCTGGGACTCGAGCCCAAGAGAACTTGAGCCAGAGGCAACTTTGAGTTCAAAATCACACCCACAACCTTACCTGCAGCACACATTGCACCATGTCGGGTTTTCTTTCTTTGAGGGATCAGCCTTGCCTTGACCAGTCTTATTTCACAGTAAGGATGGTAATTTTTCAATGACTCATACCTGAACATCTGTGTTAATTACAGGGCTATGATTCTTCAATTATATTACAAGATTTCTTCTCCATACTGGTGACTGTGGAAGCTAACCAGAGTAAACTTGCTGCTATACCTCTGAATGAACAGGAAGTGTGTTCATTCCAAATTATCCAGGAACAAGGACTCTCTTTAATTCACTGACTAGTCATCTGTCTGTGGGAATATCCAAACATCCTCCTCCTTCCTGCCTCCTCTCTTGTTTTCACTCCTCCCCAGAACCATTGTAAAGAAGGAGAAACAATAGACAGTTACTTTCAAATAGTTTCCTCCAGATACCTGCAAATGACTCTGTGGGACCAGAGACCAGAACAGTTGGCCAGAACAAGACATCTTTTAATCATTGATTAAAATGTTCGTTTGATAGATAACTAAGCCTTAAGAAAGGTGAATAGCCATCAGTGATAGAATCAGAATAAAAAACTCTTTTTTATTTTTTATCAGATTTATACTTTTACATAGTTTGAAAAGACATATAATTTTTTTAATATAAAAAATAGTAGCCCTCAATCCAGAGGCAACATTATTCCTCTCCTTCAGAGGATTCTTTGGAATTTATCACTGTATCTCTAAATAATATGATTACATAGTATTTCTTGATGTTTCAGTTTTAGTGGTTGTCTACTGGTTTTCTGTCAAGGAAGGTAAAGCTTTAGCTTCCTTTAACCCTCCCTACACCCCACAGTAAACACACTTTTTCTGTTACACCAACACCCCCTCATCCACTTATAGACTTGCACTAAAATTTTGGTTAGATCAGCATTCACTGTTTACATTATTGTGACTATGTAAATGTCATTCACAGCTGAGACATGTAGTCTACTACAATTAATGTCATTTCCTGCACAAGCTTTTGTTGATTAGGAATGGGGGAAAGCAAGAGCCAGGTGAGAAGGAACTGCTGTTTGTCTGTCCTTATTTGCTCATAAGCTTAGTATTATATTTACTTATAATCAATTCAATTCCAAACTCTGCCAAAGGTCTAAAACTCCCATCAACATATTGTGAAACACAGTGTCAGATAGTCTATTAACTTAATCTTCTTAAGAAAATATTTGGCTGGCAAGATGGCCAAATAGGAACAGCTCTGTCTGCAGCCCCCAGCAAAATCAACACAGAAGGTGGGTGATTTGTGAATTTCCAACTGAGGTACCCAGCTCATCTCATTGAGACTGGTTAGACAGTGGATGCAGCCCACAGAAGGCAAGCCAAAGTAGAGTAGGGTGTCACCTCACCTGGGAAGTGCAAGGGGTCGGGAAACTCCCTCCCCTAGCCAAGGGAAGCCTTGAGGGACTGTGCCGTGAGAAACGGTGCATTCCAGCCCAGATACTACACTTTTCCCATGGTTTTTGCAACCCACAGACTAGGAGTTTCCCTTAGGTGCCTACACCACCAGGGCCCTGGTTTCAAGCACAAAACTGAGAGGTTGTTTGGGCAGACACAGAGCTAGCTGCGGGAGTTATTTTTCATACCCCAGTGGTGCCTGGAACAGCAGCAAGACTGAACCCTTCACTCCCCTGGAAAGGGGGCAGAAGCCAGGGAGCCAAGTGGTCTAACTCAGTGGATTCCACCCCCATAGAGCCCAGCCAGCTAAGATCCACTGGCTTGAAATTCTTGCTGCCAGCACAGCAGTCTAAAGTTGACCTAGGATGCTCAAGCTTGGTAGGGGGAAGGGCGTCCACCATTACTGAGGCTTGAGTAGGCAGTTTTCCTCTCACAGCGTAAACAAAGCCACCAAAAAGTTCAAACTAGGCAGAGCCCACTGAGCTCTGCAAAGCCACTGTAGCCAGATTGCCTCTCTAGATTCCTCCTCTCTGGGCAATGAATCTCTGAGAGAAAGGCAGTAGCCTTTCTTACAGATGAAACTCCCATCAACCTAGACAGAGCACTTGGGGAAAGGGGTGGCTGTGATGCAGCTTCAGCAGACTTGAATGTTCCTGCCTGCCAGCTCTGAAGAGAGCAGCAGATCTTCCAGCATGGTGCTTGAGTTCTGCTAAGGGACAGACTGCTTCCTCAAGTGGGTCCTCGACCCCCATGCCTCCTGACTGGGAGACACCTCCCTGCAGGGGTCAACAGATACTTCATACAGGACAGCTCCAGCTGGCATCTGGTGGGTACCCCACTGGGATGAAGCTTCCAGAGGAAGAAACAGGCAGCAAATTTTGCTGCTCTGTGGCATCCGCTGGTCATATCCAGGCAAACAGGGTCTGGAATGGACCTCCAGCAAACTCCAGCAGACCTCCAGCAGAGGGACCTGACTATTAGAAGGAAAACTAACAAACAGAAAGGAATAGCATCTACATCAGCAAAAAGAATGTCCACACAAAAAACCCATCTGAAGGTAACCAACATCAAAGATCAAAGATAGATAAATCCATAAAATAAGGAAAAACCAGTGCAAAAAGCCTGAAAATTCCAAACACCAGAATATTTCTCCTCCTCCAAAGGATCACGACTTCCTGCCAGCAAGGGACAAAAGTGGATGGAGAATGAGTTTGACAAATTGACAGAAGTAAGCTTCAGAGAGTGGGTAATAACAAACTCCTCCAAGCTAAAGGAGTATGTTCTAACCCAATGCAAGGAAGCTAAGAAACTTGAAAAAAGGTTAGAGCAATTGCTAACTAGAATAACCAGTTTAGAAAAAAACATAAATGACCTGATGCAGATGCAAAACACAGCATGAGAACTTCATTAAGCATACACAAGTATCAATAGCCAAATCGATCAAGCAGAAGAAAGGATTTCAGAGACTGAAGATCAACTTAATGAAATAAAGTGTGAAGACAAGATTAGAGCCAAAAGAATGAAAATAAATGAACAAAGCCTCCAAAAAATATGGGATTATGTGAAAAGACCAAACCTGCATTTGATTGGTGTACCTGAAAATGACAGGGAGAATGAAATGGAGTTGGAAAACACTCTTCAGGATATTATCCAGGAGAACTTCCCCGACCTAGTAGAACAGGCCAACATTCAAATTCAGGAAATATAGAGAACACCACAAAGATACTCCTAAAGAAGTGCAACACCAAGACACATAATCATCAGATTCACCAAGGTTGAAATGAAAGAAAAAATGTTAAGGGCAGCCAGAGAGGAAGGTTGAGCTACCCACAAAAGGAAGTCCATCAGACTAACAGTGGATCTTTATGAAGAAACCCTAAAAGCCAGAAGAGAGTGGAGGACAATATCCAACATTCTTATGGAAAAGAATTTTCAGTCCAGAATTTCATATCCAGCCAAACTAAGCTTCATAAGCAAAGGAGAAACAAAATCCTTTACAGACAAGCAAATGCTGAGAGATTTTGTCACCACCAGGCCTGCCTTCCAAGAGCTCCTGAAGGAAGCACTAAACATAGAAAAGAAAAACCAGTACCATCCACTGCAAAGCATACCAAATTGTAAAGACCATCAATGCTATGAAGAAACTGCATCAAGTAATGAGCAAAATAACCACCTAGCATCGTAATCACAGGATCAAATTCACACATAACAATATTAACCTTAAAAGTAAATGGGCTAAATGCTCCAATTAAAAGACACGAACTGGCAAATTGGATTAAAAAGTCAAGACCCATTGGTGTGCTGTATTCAGGAGACCCATCTCACGTGCAAAGACACACATTAGCCTTAAAATAAAGGGATAGAGGAATATTAACAAGCAAATAGAAAGCAAAAAAAGCAGGGGTTTCAATCCTAGTCTCTGATAAAACAGACTTTAAACCAACAAAGTCAAAACAGACAAAGGAGGACATTATATAATGGTAAAGGGATCAATGCAACAAGAAGAGCTAACTATCCTAAATATATACGTACCCAATACAGGAGCACCCAGATTCATAAAACAGGTTCTCAGAGAGCCCCAAACAGACTTAGACTCCCACACAATAATAGTGGGAGACTTTAACACCCCACCGTCAATGTTAGACAGATCAACTAGACAGAAAATTCACAAAGATATTCGAGACTTGAACTCTTCTCTGGACCAAGTGGACCTAATAGACATTTACAGAACTCTCCACTCCAAATCAACAGAACATACATTCTTCTCAGCACCACATCACACCTACTCTAAAACTGACCACATAATTGGAAGTAAAACACCCCTCAGCAAATGCAAAAGAACAGAAATCATAACAAACAGTCTCTCAGGCCACAGTGCAATAAAATTAGAACTCAGGATCAAGAAATTCAAAACCACAAAACTGCATGGAAACTGAACAACCTGCTCCTGAATGACTACTGGGTAAATAACAAAATTAAGGCAGAAATAAATAAATTCTTTGAAATCAATGAGAACAAAGACACAATGTACCAGAATCTCCAGGACACAGCCAAAGCAGTGTTTAGAGGGAAATTTATAGCACTAAATGCCCACAGGAGAAAGCAGGAAAGATCTAAAATAGACACCCTAACATCACAATAAAAGAACTAGAGAAGCAAGATCAAACAAATTCAAAAGCTAGCAGAAGACAAGAAATAATTAACATCAGAGCAGAACTGAAGGAGATAGAGACACCAAAAATCCTTCAAACAATCAGTGAATCCAGGAGTTGGTTTTTTTTAAAAGACCAACAAAATAGATAGACACTTAGCCAGACTAATAAAGAAGAGAGAAAAATCAAATAGATGCAATAAAAAATGATAAAGGGGATATCACTACCAATCCCACAGAAATACAAACTACTACCAGAGAATACTATAAACACCTCTACAAAAATGAACTAGAAAATCTAAAAGAAATCATAAATTCCTAAACACATATACCTTCCCAAGACTAAACCAGGAAGAAGTCAAATCCCTGAATAGACCAATAACAAGGTCTGAAATTGAGGCAGTAATTAATAGCTTACCAACCAAAAAAAGTCCAGGACCAGATGGATTCATAGCTGAATTCTACTAAAGGTACAAAGAGGAGCTGGTACCATTCCTTCTGAAACTATTCCAAACAACAGAAAAAGAGGGACTCCTCCCTAACTTATTTTATGAGGCCAGCATCATCCTGATACCAAAACCTGGCAGAGACAAAACAAAAAAAGAAAATTTCAGGCCAATATCCCTGATGAACATCAGTGCAAAAATCCTCAATAAAATACTGGCAAACCGAATCCAGCAACACATCAAAAAGCTTACCCACGATGATCAAGTTGGCTTCATTCCTGGGATGCAAGCCTGGTTCAACATATGCAAATCAATAATTGTAATTCATCACATAAACAGAACCAATGACAAAAACCACATGATTATATCAATAGATGTACAACAGGCTTTTGATAAAATTCAACAACATTTATGCTAAAAACTCTCAATAAGCTAGGTATCAATGGAATATATCTCAAAATAATAAGAGCTATTTATGACAAATCCACAACCAATATCATACTGAATGGGCAAAATCTAGAAACATTCCCTTTAAAAATCCAGTACAAGACAAGAATGTCCTCTTTCACCACTCCTATTCAACATAGTATTGGAAGTTCTGGCTAGTGCAATCAGACAAGAGAAAGAAATAAAGGTATTCAAATAGGAACAGAGGAAGTCAAATTGTCTCTGTTTGCAGATGATATGATTCCATATTTACAAAACCCCATCATCTCAGCCCAAAATGTCCTTGAACTGATAAGCAACTTTAGCAAAGTCTCAGGATAAAAAGTCAATGTGCAAAAATCACAAGTATTCCTATACACCAGTAACAGACAGAGAGCCAAATCATGAGTGAACTCCCATTCAGAATTGCTACAAAGAGAATAAAATACCTAAAAATACAACTTACAAGGGATGTGAAGGACCTCTTCAAGAAGAACTACAAACTACTGCTCAAGGAAATAAGAGAGGACACAAACTGATGGAAAAACATTCCATACTCATGGATAGGAAGAATCAATATCATAAAAATGGCCATACTGCCCAAAGGAATTCATTGATTCAATGCTATCTTGATTGAGCTACCATTGACTTTCTTCACAGGATTAGAAAAAAATCACCTTAAATTTCATATGGAACCAACATAGAGCCCCCATAGCCAAGACAATCCTAAGCAAAAACAACAACGCTGGAGGCACCATGCTACCTGACTTCAAACTATACTACAAGGCTACAGTAATCAAAACAGCATGGTACTGGTACCAAAACAGAAATATAAACCAATGGAACAGAACAGAGACCTCAGAAATAACACCATACATCAACAACCATCTGATCTTTGACAAACCTGACCAAAACAAGCAACGGGAAAAGGGCTCCATGTTTAATAAATGGTGTTGGGAAAACTGGCTAGCCATGTGCAGAAAGCAGAAATTGGATCCCTTCCATACACTTTATACAAAAATTAACTCCAGATGGATTAAAGACTTAAACATAAGACCTAACACCATAAAAACCCTAGAAGAAAACCTAGGCAATATTATTCAGGACATAGGCATAGGCAAAGACTTCATGACTAAAACACCAAAAGCATCGGCAACAAAAGCCAAAATAGACAAATGGGATCTAATTAAACTTAAGAGCCTCTGCACAGCAAAATAAACTATCGTTAGAGTGAAGCAGCAACAAACAGAATGGGAAAAAAATTTTGCAGTCCACCCATCTGACAAAAGGCTAATATCCAGAATCTACAAAGAACTTAAGCAAATTTACAAGGAAAATACAAGCAACCCCATCGAAAAGAGGGCGAAGGATATGAACAGACACTTTACAAAAGAAGACATTTATGCAGCCAACAAACCTATGAAAAGAAGCTCATCATCACTGGTCATTAGAGAAATGCAAGTCAAAACAACATTGAGATACCATCTCATGCCAGTTAGAATGGCGATCATTAAAAAATCAGGAGACAACAGATGCTGGAGAGGGGATGGAGAAATAGGAACACTTTTACACTGTTGGTGGGAGTGTAAATTGTTCAACCATTGTGGAAGACAGTGTGGCGATTCCTCAAGGATCTAGAAATAGAAATTCCATTTCACCCAGCAATCTCATTACTGGGTATATGCCCAAAGGATTATAAATCATTCTATTATAAAGACACATGCACACGTATGTTTATTGAGGCACTGTTCACAATAGCAAAGACTTGGAATCAACCCAAATGCCCATTAATGAGAGACTGGATAAAGAAAATGTGGCACATAAACACCATAGAGTACTATGCAGCCATAAAAAAGGATGAATTCATATCCTTTGCAGGGACATGGATAAAGCTGGGAACCACCATTCTTAGCAAACTGACACAAGAACAGAAAACCAAACACTGCATTTTCTCACTCATAAGTGGGTGTTGAACAATGAGAATGCATGAACACAGAGAGGGGAACATCTCACACCAGGGCATGTTGGAGGGTGGGGGGTTAGGGGAGGTATAGCAGGGAGTGGGGGATAGGAGAGGGATAGCATTAGGAGAAATACCTAATGTAGATGACAGGGTGATGGATGCAGCAAACCACCATGGCACGTGTATCCCTATGTAACAACCCCGCACATTCTGCACATGTACCCCAGAACCTAAAGCATAATTTTTAAAAATTTAAAATTAAACAAAAGTATTCTTATCACCAAAGAAAGCTAGCTACAGGAGGATAAATATGTTAATTAGCTTGATGTGTAATCATTTCACAATGTATACATATATAAAAATATCACGTTATACACCTTAAATATATAATTTTTATTATGAGCTATACTTCAACAAAGCTGGGAAGGAAAAATTATTTGGCAATATCTATAATAACTGAATATATGCAAAATCTATTCCACTTCTACCTGTATATGCAATGGAAGTAGGTACATAAATACATCAAAAATCACATGCAAAATTTTCCATAGTAGCACTATTTATATTAGCCAAAAACTGGGATCAACCAAAATGCCCATCAACAGTGAAATGTATGATAAATGGCAGTATATTAATGGAATATGCACAATATATACACAAGGGAATACTATAAAATTATTGCTGTATTTAAGAACATGTTGAATGAAAAAAAGGCATATATACAAAGTACACGTTATAAAATTCTATTTCTGTCAAGTTCAAAAGTATTCTATGGTGATAGAGGTCATAAAAGCATCCACCTTGGAGAAAGAAAATATGACCAGGAGCAGATATGAAGGAGGCTTCTGGGGAGCTGGTAATTCCCTGGTCTGAGAGATGGCTCCATAAATGGCTTCCCTATGTATAAACGCATCAACTGTGCACTTTAGATTTGCACATTTTTCTATGTTAGGCTTCAATCAAAAAGCTTCCTTCAAAAAAATTACAAGAAAGGGCAAACCACTAAAATGATTAATTTCATACCAAATTCTCTGATTCAAATAGCTTCTTAGGTTCAAATGTCAGCTTTGTCACTTATTAGAATGTAACTTTAGGTAAGGCATTCAAATTCTTCTATGAAATTAATATGCAGTCACTCATTTAACCAACAAAAATATATCGAGTGCTTCTTAATATATGCACTTGGGATATAGCAATGAGCACAACACAACCAAATCCTTACCTTCATAGAGCCAATATTCTGAAGGGAAATTAAAAAAAAAAAATCCCTATTCTACCTACCTAATTTCTGTGAATCTCAAGAGAGATTATGATAAGCACTTGCTACTCAAAGTGTGATTTGTGGAACAGCAATATCAGCACCACCTGGGAATTGGTTAAAAAGGCAAATGTAGGCCCACTCTGGACCTGCTGAAACGTCAACAAGATCGGCAGGTAATCTGTATGTACACTGAAGTTTCAGAAGCAGTGCCATAACGCCTTGTGAATCATGAAATGCTGTCAAATGTGGGCCATTAGTATTATTAGTCATGCTCGCCATGAAACTCGTTCAACCCTGCTGGAAAGTTACATTTCTATTCCAGCAAATAAAGGATGTGAGGGTTAAAAAAAAAAAAAAAAAATGTGTGTGTGTTCTCCCATCCTAAAAGGTGCTCTTTTTCCAGGACATGTTCCAGGAGTGTTCCGTTTCTGTTTGTTTTTTAAGTCAGTCTCAATTCTCCAAGTCAAATAGAACCCTCCATCAAATCCCTGATAACAAAAATGCTATTGGTGAACTTAATTGCTGGGTTTTTCAACTGGTGCAACGCCATTTCCTGCTAAGCCGGCAGTGAGCCTAGGAAGAGTACTTTGATAAGGTAATAAAATGTTGAACAATACAGACTTGAGATTGACAGAGTTTTATTGGCATGTTAGTGTATCCCAGATTTATTTTACATCTTTCATCTCCTGACGCACAGAGCTAGCTCCGTGTTTTCCTGCAGGCTGTTTGGTGGATCTCTAATTACTCTTGTTCCGACAGCACTTTCATGGAAGTGAGAAGCATTGTCCTGGAAATTTAGGACTAATCAGGCCTTCAACAACTATCTTATATGAGAAAAGATACTTTGTCAAATTGTCCCTATGGTAGTTTCACTCAAAATTTAATGTGTAGACAAATCACCCAGAAATCATAGTAAAATGTAGTTTTGGATTCACTAGGACCGGGGTAGGGCTCAAAATTCTTCATTTCAAATATGCTCCCACTTAATTCTGATGTTACTAATTCCCAGACCATACTCTGAGTAGCAAGGTCTTATCCTTCAGGACCTCAAGAGGAAACAAACAGTCATTTTGAACCATGAGGCTCCTGCAACGGACACAGAAATATCTTCTGAAAATCAATGTCTAGCAAACCAAAGTAAGTTACTGATGTTGTGAGTTTGTTTTTGAGACAGGGCTTTGCTCTGTCACCCGGGGTGGAATGCAATGGCATGATCATGGCTCACTGCAGCCTCGACCTCCTGGACTCAAGCAATCCTTCCACCTCAGCCTCAAAGTAGCTGGGACCACAGGTGTGCACCACCACCACGCCCAGCTATTTTTTTTTTTTTTTTTTGAGAGACAAAGTTTTATCATATTGCTCAGGCTGGTCTCGAACTCCTAAACTCAACCAATCCATCTACCTGAGTTTTCCAAAGTGCTGGTATTACAGATGTGAGCCACCATGCCCAGCCAACTTACTGGATCTTTAGAAATTCTGAAATTAAAAGAGCCATATATTTAGATGTAACTACATAAAAACTGGAAGGGCACTAAATGTTAAAATTGTGTTTCCCCTTATTTCTGCATTCTAGATTTTCTAAAAACTATGACGTAACTTTGTAATTTAAAACAATAAATATTAGTTTTTAAAATGCATTTTCTTCTTTACAAATTATCCTTATCCCACACTATACACATTGAAGACTAGGTTTAAAAAGAAGTTTTTGGCTTCTCCATAAGCATCACAGTGTAACATATATTGGGGTTCTCTCTGACTCTCTCTGCCCATCCTCCACCAATAACTGGTTCATAGTGGACAGCTCTGAGGGCCACAAAAGGTCAATTTATAGTGGACTCCAAATGTATTCAACAGCGCATTTTCTAAAGCAAAGAATTGCTTTTTCAGCTTCTGGTTTTACCATCTTAATGGTGAAACTGTATGTTGATTCATTAAAAGTAAATAACTACTACTCTCTAAGAGTCTATAATGATGAAAAAAGTCTTCATTAGAAAAAGATGGACTGGCTGGGCATGGTGGCTCATACCTATAATCCCAGCATTTTGGGAGGCTGAGGTGGGCAGATCACCTGAGGTCAGGAGTTCGAGACCAGCCTGGCCAACATAGTGAAATCATGTCTCTACTAAAAATACAAAATTTAGCCAGGTGTAGTGGTGCAAACCTGTAGTCCCAGCTACTCAGGAGGCTGAAGCAAGAGAATCACTTGAACACGGGAGGCTGCAGTGACCCGAGATCACATCATTGCCTGAGCAAGAGAGGAGGATTCCATCTCAAAGAAAGAAAAGAAATATCTAGACTTCACAGAAGCATCTAGTGAGTGCTTTCTTTGATTGATAATTCACCTTAAAGCAATTCAAAGACTAGATGGGTTCATGTTCAAATTCATGTCCCAGTTGATGATCCAGTTTTAAAAGCCAGTAGAAAAAAATGCCGCAAGAGCGGCAAGGCAGTCGGACCAGAGCTTGTTCTCCCACCCATGACCTTCCACCACCTCTGATCACACTCAGCACTTCTTGAGTACTTATCACACATCGAGGACTACATTAAACCTTAGAGGGATTATCTCAATTAATACGCACAACAACCTGTTTTCCCTACTTTACAGGTGAGAAAAACATTAGAGAGGCTCAGTCACTTGCCTACGGATATACAAAAAGTGGTAAACAAGACAGGATGTGACTGATGCCAGGCCTGTGTGTCTCAATGGCACTTTTACAAGCCAGGGAGCCTATCAGAAAGGCAGTGTTTACTAACTCATCTCATATTTCTTTTCCGAATTAGCCCCAAACTTATTCATTATGCTCATCAATTGTTTTGTAGCCACTAATTAGCCGTAGCTTGTCCGTTGAGAGCTTGACTCGCCTGTTTTCCAAATTGACTTTATATGGATTTTTAGAATTTTCACGTTTTAAAATAAAAATTGAGTAGGCATGTTTACATAGGGATTGAAGTTCTATTACCACCAACATTCCACATGTTATTGGGTTTCCAATCTCATTTTGTCTTAATTTTTCTCATTTGTGTTGCCCTTAAAGTTGTCAGTTTTTGGGGGTAGGGGCCATATCTTTTCATTTGAAAACAACAGAGCTTCAGAATTAAAGATTTAAAGATTTTTTAAAACTGTTAGTAATGGTCTCTTCTGGGTTAATGGGATTGTGCCTAACTTTTTTGTTTCTGTATTTTTCAACTTCCAAATTTTCCGCAAAGTGCTTATAGCAAGAGAAAATTATTCTTTTAAGTAATTTTAGCTTTTCTTATCTATGACAGTATAAGTTGATTTCCACAAAATGCCTCATCGACACTGAAAATTATCTTAACGTGGTACCAGTAATAAATAGAGGTAAGATTCTTATGTGAGTCCAAGGCAAGGCTGCATATGCTGGAGGCAGCCACGCCAGCAGAAGGCAAGAGAAAAGCTGAAGGCAGAGAATCTCAGTGCCCTCGCCATTGCTGCCCTGAATTCAGGTGGTCCAGGTTCATAAACCCAGAGTGCTTTCTACAGGTTCACAGAATAACACCTTACAGCACCCTGCATGACAGCAGACCGGGCTCTATAGCAAAAACCTGGCCTATCACCTGCCTGGAGCAGAGTTGTTCATCCTCCCAGAAATGCTTTTTCTAGGCCCTGAACTGGTTCTGAAATTCTGTCTAAGATACTTTTAAGCATAGACTCAGAGATAAAAGATATTTAATGAAGGTAATCAATACTAGAAAGATTCCTTCCATCTCACAGAAAAAACCCGGAAGCTAGAAAGACTCGGGTTTTTAAACAGGGATTGGTTTCTCTGGCCTTGCCGATATGTTGAAATACATAAAAGCCATTGTTCTGTCTGCTTCCTGATGCTCTTGTTGTTATTGTGCCTTGTGACGTCACCAGTTCATAACCGATGACATCGTAGTGCATTATCTGGGCCCTATTCATCGCCCAAGTGCTGCTGAGAGGACAGATGATTAAGAGAAGGACAGAAAAAATGTTGGAATCTCCTCCCATGCATGAGTCAGAAAGGAAACTGCTACCATCTTCAAGGTCTACTGAGGAAGTACATGCCAAATGCTGGAAGCACCAGGGGAGATCCCCAGCTGTTCCTGTCAGAGCAACTCTGAAACCAAGATCAGAATGGCTACTCCAAGAGATTGGACTAGGCCGCAAAGCAGAGTGATAGGTGACGGACACAGAGAAAACAGAGGAGGCAGGGGGTGGGGGACGTACTTTGGGAATAAGTCCTCCAGGAAATAGTAAAATCTTTACTCGGGGAAATAGTACAATGCCTCCAGGAAGTAAGACCTGAGAGAAGCGCATCCTTAGTCCCTTTGGAAATACAGGTTTCTCTCTGGGCCAGAATCCTAACGAGGTAGCCCAGTGGATCCTTGAAAAACCACCATTAAAAGCATGATGTTATGATTACCGACTGAGTGACTGAGTTATATCACACTTCTGACATGTACCAGCTGTGTGATTTAAGGTGATTACTTAACTTCTCTGACCTTCAGCTTCCTCATCTGTAAAATAAATAATGAGGCCTAATCATAGAGATGCCACAGGAATTAAGTGAGGCAGCGGGGTGTGGTGGCTCATGGCTGTCATCCCAGCAATTTGGGAAGCCAAGGTGGGTGGATCACGAGGTCAAGAGATCGAGACCATTCCGGCCAACATGGTGGAACGCCATCTCTGCTAAAAATACAAAAATTAGCCAGGCGTGGTGGCAAGCACCTGTAGTCCCAGCTACTCGGGAGGCTGAGGCAAGAGAACTGCTTAAAACCAGGAGGCAGAGGTTGCAGTGAGCCAAGATTGTGCCGTTGCACTCCAGCCTGGTGACAGAGCAAGACACTCTCAAAAAAAAAAAGACTTGAATGAGGAAATGTATATAAAGTACTATGTATAGGAAGTATACAGTGCCTAGCATATAGTAGGCCTGCAATAAAAAATGGCTCTTGAGAGAGAGAAAGAGAGACAGAGAGAGAGAGAGAGAGAGAGAGAGAGAGAGAGAGTGTGTGTGTGTGTGTGTGTGTGTGTGTGTATACTTGAGATACCTGGTCTATCTCTTGACAAAGAAAGATGAGAAGCATTCTGGTTTCGGTGCTGGACTTATTAAAGGTTATATATATAGCATGCAAAATATTTTATGTGTCAGAATCCCCCAAAATATTAGTCCAAATAACAGTATATCGTGATAAAGTTATCCTGTGTTCTGGGTTAACAGCTTTTCAAACTCATTTGGAGTCAGTTTAGGTAAAATACTGTACAAGTTTCTATATGTCAAAGAAAAATTGTGTTACATAGAGCTAAACAGGCAAGAAAGACATTATTCAAAACTTATTACCATAGGAGCCAAGTCTATTGCAATAGGGGAGAATGACTAAACTTGAATTTTTTAAAACAAAAAGGGAGAATTTTTCAGCACTGGAGTGAGCTAATAGAAAAGTACTAGAGGACATTAGTGCTGGCCAGTGGGAGTAGGCCATTTGTGTTTGCTAGTTGGTGCTTGCTTATTTATTGAAGTTAGGTTTCTATTGTCCCATAGATCCTGGGAAATAGGGGAACATTCTTTCTTGATAATTAATTTCAAAGTGATGGCTCCCAGGTTTTTGAGAAAGACATTCCTGGGTTATAAAACTGGCAAGAGGTTGGGAGAAGATGTACCTCTCAAAGGGACAAAGAATTTATAACTGCAAGCTTTCTAAAGTAAATGTTCTTCCTTCTGAACTATAGTTCTATGAAAAAGGGGAGGCTGGATGCCATGGCTCAGTCCTGTAATCCCAGTACTTTGGGAGGTGGAGGCAGGTGGATCTAACATAGTGAAATCCCGTCTCTACTACAAATACAAAAAAATTAGCCAGGTGTGGTGGCATGCACCTGTAATCCCAGCTACTCAGGAGGATGAGGCAGGAGAATCCCGTGAACCAGGGACTTGGAGGTTGCAGTGAGCCAAAATCACGCCATTGCACTCCAGCCTGGGCAACAGAGCAATACTCAGTCTCAAAAAAAAAAAAAAAAAGAAAAGAAAGGGGAAAAGGAAAGAAGAAATAAAGTACATGCTCTTAAAAAAAAGAGAGGTCAAGGGCCTATATTCAGTAAGCAGCCTGTCTAAAGTTTAGTCAAGCTGAGGGGAACTTTAAGGTCATCTTGATCACATACCCAGCTTGGCAGGGTCCCGTCTTAATGTAACCGTGAAGAGACTGCCATCTAAAGCGTGTCTTCTCTGGAAGCACCTGTCTAAAATGAGTTGCCTACTTCCATTTGCAATAACCTAACTCTTAGGGGCCTGGACACTTCCCCCATTTGAGTCATTCTCCTGTGTTAGACAGCAAAGGTGAGTACATGGTTTGTAGGAGACCATAATTAATAACACTGGTGTGAGTTGGGGGCAGCAATACAGGACCTACCCGCATCTCTTATAAGCCTTTTGTCCGGGAAAGACCTCAGCAAAATTTTGATGTAGACAAAGGCATTCCACTCTTTCCTTCCTTTCCAGCTCTTCTTGTTTCAGACACCCTATGCCCTCAGCCTCTCCCCTTTCCTTTGTTTCCTCCCAGAAACGAGCTTCTGAATCTTATACTAAAATGGAAAAAGCTGGGCAATAGCCTAAAAGAAGCCAAAATGTTTGTATATTAATAAAATTTTAAACTTGGTGAAATTTTTTGTTTGGACCTGCAGTGAGTTAAAATGTTAGAGGACTTTACCCTTAATGCTGAAACTGCCCCTTTCTAGCAAACAGCTGCCACATTGAAAGACAGGACAGGAAAGCATCAAGGAGGACCCCAACCTGCCAAGGACAAACCTGGATAGCTGGGGAATGGCCCCATGCCACACTAAGGAAAGCAGGCACTAAGGTGAGTGCTTGGAAATGTGGGATGACAGGGATTCCGGAGGCCCTTAAAGAAGGATTCTAAAAGCATAGGTCTAACCAAACCAGAGAAGTGAAGATTGGTGTTTTCTCCCCGTAACTTTTGTTATAAATGAGTTCTAGAGATGAAAGAATATGGGACCTTAAAAAAGGACGCTTCTGTTCAACCTTACCCCTCAAGTGCTGTCTCAGGGCTTTCCTGCTGGTCTCAAACTTCCTTTAAGAGATGGAGTTCCCCATAGAGTCAAAATAGCATGTCAATTGCTTCTATATCACTAATCCCCTCAAAAAAAAAAATTTTTTTTTTTAGATGGAATCTTGCTCTGTCACCAGGCTGGAGCACGGTGGCGCAATCTTGGCTCACTGCAACCTCCACCTCCTGGGTTCAAGCGATTCTTCCGCCTCAGCCTCCCGAGTAGCTAGGACCATAGGCACGTGCCACCACGCCCGGCTAATTTTTTTGTATTTTTAGTAGAGACGGAGTTTCACCATGTTGGCCAGGATGGTCTCAATCTCTTGACCTCGTGATCCCAAGGTGCTGGGATTACAGGTGTGAGCCATCACGCCGAGCCTCAATAATTCATTTTAATGTATATACTCAAGGCACAGTTATATGAGTTAATGTATGTAAGACAGGAAAAGGGTTGCTGGTATATGTTAGGTGTTATATGCATATTAGATATGATATTTTCATTATTATGCCACAGCCCTGATTTTGAGGGATCTTTGGCAAAGCCAGAGTAGAAAAGTATCCCAGTTATGGCTGTTAGGTTAGCACGATAAAACAGAGGAACCCAGTACATATCCACAAAGGAAGATGCAATTATCCTGTTCTTTATAATGACTTAAGACAGCAGGATGAATAATATCTTTCTAGAGATAGTCTTCCCAACCAGTCAACTGAACCTATTCTTATGTGGGGTTACCTCTGCCCAGCACCACAGATATATACAGGATCTGAATGTGGAAGATCTCCAGCTCTGGTAATATTCTCTTACGATATTTCTTGTAAGAAATTCATTTATGCAGCCAAAAAACATATGAAAAAAAAGCTCATCATCACTGGTCATCAGAGAAGTACAAATCAAAAACCACAGTGAGATAACGTCTCATGCCAGTCAGAACGATGATCATTAAAAAGTCAGGAGACAACCGACACTGGAGAGGATGTGGAGAAACAGCAATGCTTTTATACGGTTGGTGGGAGTGTAAATTGTTCAACCATTGTAGAACACAGTGTGGTGATTCCTCAAAGATATAGAATTAGAAATATCATTTGACCCAGCAATCCCATTACTGGGTATATACCCAAAGGATGATAAATCATTCTATTATAAAGATACATGCACACGTATGTTTACTGAGGCACTGTTCACAATAGCAAAGACTTGGAGCCAACCCAAATGCCTGTCAATGATAGACTGGATAAAGAAAATGTTCCACATATACACCATGGAATACTATGCAGCCATAAAAAAGGATGAGTTCATGTCCTTTGCAGGGACATGAATGAAGCTGGAAACCATCATTCTCAGCAAACTAACACAAGAACAGAAAACCAAACACCACATGTTCTCACTCATAAGGGGGAGTTGAACGATGAGAATGAGAACACATGGACACAGAGAGGGGAACATCACACACCGGGGCATGTCGAGAGGTGGAGGACTAGGGGAGGGATGCCTAACGTAGATGATGGGTTCATGGGTGCAGCAAACCACCATGGCATGTGTATACCTATGTAACAAACCTGCACATTCTGCACATGTACCCCAGCACTTAAAGTATAATTTTAAAAGGAGAAAAAAATGTATCTGTAAAGCAAATACAAGGGAAAGTCCTGTAATATGTGAAGGACAGTCTCTATAGACTCCTGTCAGCATCCTTCAAAGTGACCAGCTGAATTTATTTCATAACACCCAGTCCCAGCAACAGCAGTTCTGCTTCCAGAGGAAGACCGACTTACCAAAAATCACAATGGAACTGTCGATATAGGGTAATTTAGTGTTAAAGAGGCCCAGTGGGGTGGGGTTTTTTTTCTTAAAAGGGAAGAGTGCAGTAAAGATAGTTTGGTTTGGGGCCTGATCTAAATCTTT
This sequence comes from Sapajus apella, assembly GCF_009761245.1. Lineage (NCBI taxonomy): Eukaryota > Metazoa > Chordata > Mammalia > Primates > Cebidae > Sapajus > Sapajus apella. The sequence goes on from NW_022436980.1 coordinate 18,523,960, forward strand.
CACTTCCTCTCTCAGGAGAGAAGCAGATGTTCACTACAGGGTTGGGGAGGGAATGGGGAAGATGAAGGAAACAAACTAAATCAGATTGTGGTTCAAGTCTTCTTAAAACATCAGTCTGAGGCTCATTGTCTCATCTAAGCATTTGGAAATTCAACACAGAAGAGCATCTTCATTTTTGTTCATAAATTATTTATGCCTATTTCGCCTTTTCTTTACAGGCACAAATAAAATAAAAGTGAAGCCAGGAAAAGAGAAACCATCTTTTCAACACACAGTGCTGCAATAATTAGATATCTAGAAGGAAAAGGATTAATTCAAACCTTTACCTCACATCATACGCAAAAATTAATTCAAAATGCATCAAAATGCATTGGACTTTATCAAAATGTTATAAGTTTTGCACTTCAAAAGATAACATTAAGAAAATTAAAAGATAAGTCACACACTGGTAGAAAAATATTTGTAAGTCATATATCTGATAAGGGACCTGTATCCAGAATATATAAAGAACCCTTACAATTTAATAGTAAGAAGAAAACTCAATTTTTAAAATGAGAAAAACATTTGAATAAACATTTTACTAAAGAAGATATCTGAATGGCCAATAAGCACAAGAAAAGATGCTTAACATCGTTTGTTACTAGGGAAATGCAAATTCTTTTTTTTTTTTTTTTAGATAGGGTCTTACTCTGTCACCTAGGCTGGACCGCGCATCACAGCTCACTCCAGCCTCAGCCTCCTGGGATCAAGCAATCCTGCCACCTCAGCCTCCCAAGTAGCTGGAAGTACAGGTGCATGCCACCATGCCTGGCTAATTTTTGTATTTTTGGTAGACACAGGGTTTCACCACATTGACCAGGCTGGTCTCAAGCTGGCCTCCCCAAATGCTGGGATTACATGCATGAGCAACTGTACCCAGCTGGGAAATGCAAGTTAAACCCAAAATGAGATACCACTGCACACCCACTAAAATGACTATGATCCAAAAGGCAGGCAATAGCAAGTATCAGTACAGACACAGAGAAACTGGAACCTCCAAACATCCTTGGGGGATACATAAAATGGTACAGCTACCTTAAAAAACAAACAGTTTATTTAAAAGTTAAACAAATTAACCATAAGATCCAGCAATCCTTCTAGGTATGCACTCAGATTAAAATGTACATCCACACAAAAATTTGTATGTGAATGCTCATAGAAGATTTTGCATAAGCTATTATGGTTTGGCTCTGTGTCCCCACTCAAATCTCATGTTGAATTGTAATCCCATATGTCAGGGGAGGGGCCTAGTGGGAGATGATTGGATCACGGAAGCAGACTTCCCCCATGCTGTTCTCATTATAGTGAGTGAGTTCTCATGAGAACTGATGGTTTAAAAGTGTGGCACTCCCCCACTTGACTCCCTCCTGCCGCCATGTAAGACATGCCTTGTTTCCCCTTTGCCTTCTACCATAATTGTAAGTTTCCTCAGGCCTCCCAAGCCATGCAGAACTGTGAGTCAATTAAACCTCTTTTGTTTATAAACTACCCAGTCTCAGGTGGTTATTTTTAGCAGTATGAAAATGAACTAATACAATAGCAAAACCTGAAAAAAATCCGAATGTCCATCAACTGGTGTATGAATAAACAAAGTGTGGTATATCCATACAAGGGAATATTATTCAGCAATAAAAAGGAATGAAGTACAGATAACCCCTGGGTTACGAGTTTTGACTTTACAATGAGTTTATCGCAGTATTAAATGCATTTTCCACTTACAATATTTTTGACTTACAATGAGTTTATCAAAATGTAACCCCATCATAAATCAAGGAGCATCTATACTGATACATGCTATTACATGGATTTTCCTTGAAATTGTTATGCTTGGTAGTGGAAGCCAGCCACAAATAGTTTGACTCTGGTGTGAATTTTTTTACATGAAATGACCAGAATAGGCAAATCTACACAGACAGAAAGTAGCAGTAGATTAATGGTTGCCCGACACTGGGAAGGGGATCTTTTCAGGATGATGAAAATATTCTAAAATTGAGTTGTGATACTAGCAGCACAACTCTGTAAATTTACTAAAAATCATTGAATTGTACAGTTCAAATGGCTTATTTATATGGTATATAATTATACCTCAATAAAGCTATTAAAAAGAATACATATATCAAATAAAAAGCAAAGTCAGCAAATACTGATTGATTTGAAAACTAATTTTCTGACAGCCAAGGAAAAAGGCAAAGACATTCATGAGGCTATGTAACATCATTTTTGTTTAAAAAAGATAAGAAAGAAAGAAAAAAAAAAAAAACCTTTCCTGTAATCCCAGCTACTTGGGAGGCTGAGACAGGAGAATAATTTGAGCTCAGGAATTCAAAACCAGGATAATTTGAACTCAGGAACTTGAGACCAGCCTAGACAACACAGTGAGATGCTCATCTCAATTTTTTAAAAAAAAAAAAGGCTAAATTGGGGGAGGATCCAAGACGGCCATTTAGGAACAGCTCAGGATTGCAGCTCCCAGTGAAAGCACAGAGGGTGAGTGGACGCCGCATTTTTATTGCCCACAGACTAGGCAAATCCCAGGCGGAGGAGCTCCAC
>NW_022436980.1:18531548-18540806 GCF_009761245.1 Sapajus apella
TAGACTTTAAAGCAACAAAGATCATAAGAGACAAAGAGGGACATTACATAATGGTAAAAGGATCAATGCAACAAGAAGAGCTAACGATCCTAAATATATATGCACCCAATACAGGAGCACCCAGATACATAAGGCAAGTTCTTAATGACTTACAAAGAGACTTAGACTCCCACACAATAATAGTGGGAGACGTTAACACCCCATTGTCAACATTAGACAGATCAACCAGACAGAAAATTAACAAGGATATCCAGGACTTGAACTCAGACCTGGACCAAGCAAACCTAATAGACATTTACAGAACTCTCCACCCCAAAGCCACAGAATATACATTCTTCTCAGCACCACATCACACCTACTCTAATATTGACCACATAATTGGGAGTAAATCACTCCTCAGCAAATGCAAAAGAACAGAAATCGTAACAAACAGTCTCTCAGACCACAGTGCAATCAAGTTAGAACTCAGAATTCAAAAACTAACTCAGAACCGCACAGCGTCATGGAAACTGAACAACTTGCTCTTGAATGTTGACTGGATAAACAATGAAATGAAAGCAGAAATAAAGATGTTCTTCGAAACCAACGAGAATGAAGACACAACATACCAGAATCTCTGGGACACATTTAAAGCAGTCTCTAGAGGAAAATATATAGCAATAAGTGCCCACATGAGAAGCAAGGAGAGATCAAAAATTGACACCCTATCGTCAAAACTGAAAGAGCTAGAGGAGCGAGATCAAAAAAACTCAAAGTCTAGCAGAAGACAAGAAATAGCTAAGATCAGAGCAGAACTGAAGGAGATACAGACACAAAAAACCCTTCAAAAAATTAATAAATCCAGGAGCTGGTTTTTTGAAAAGATCAACAAAATAGACAGAACACTAGCCAGATGAATAAAAAAGAAAAGAGAGAATAACCAAATTGATGCAATAAAAAACGATCAAGGGGATATCACCACAGATTCCACAGAAATTCAAACCATCATCAGAGATTATTACAAACAACTCTATGCACACAAACTAATAAACCTGGAAGAAATGGATAAATTCCTGGACACTTGCCTCCTGCCAAGCCTAAACCAGGAAGAAGCCGAAACCCTGAACAGACCCATAACAAGGTCTGAAGTTGAGGCAGCAATTAAGAGCTTACCACCCAAAAAAAGCCCAGGTCCAGGTCCCAGGGTTCACAGCTGAATTCTACCAGACATACAAAGAGGAGCTGGTACCATTTCTTCTGAAACTATTCCAAACAATACAAAAAGAGGGAATTCTTCCCAAATCATTTTATGAGACCAACATCATCCTGATTCCAAAACCCGGCAGAGACTCAACAAGAAAACAAAACTTCAGGCCAATATCCATGATGAACATAGATGCAAAAATCTTCAATAAAATACTGACAAGCCGATTGCAACAGCACATCAAAAAGCTTATCCATCATGATCAAGTAGGCTTCATCCCGGGGATGCAAGGCTGGTTCAACATACGCAAGTCTATAAACGTAATTCACCACATAAACAGAACCAAAGACAAAAACAACATGATTATCTCAATTGATGTAGAGAAGGCCTTTGACAAAATTCAACAGCCCTTTATGCTAAAAACACTCAATAAGCTAGGTATTGATGGAACGTATATCAAAATAATAAAAGCTATTTATGACAAACCAACAGCCAATATCAAACTGAATGGGCAAAAACTGGAAGCATTCCCCTTGAAATCTGGCACCAGACAAGGATGCCCGCTCTCACCGCTGCTATTCAATATAGTATTAGAAGTTCTAGCCAGAGCAATCAGGCAAGAAAAAGAAATAAAGGGCATTCAAATAGGAAAGGAGGAAGTCAAATTGTCTCTATTTGCAGACGACATGATTGTATATCTAGAAGACCCCATCGTCTCAGCCCCAAACCTCCTGAAACTGATAAGCAACTACAGCAAAGTCTCAGGATACAAAATCAATGTGCAAAAATCACATGCATTCCTATACACCAATAACAGACTTAAAGGGAGCCAAATCAAGAACAAAATTCCATTCACAATTGCCACAAAGAGAATAAAATACCTAGGAATACAACTAACAAGGAACGTAAAGGACCTCTTCAAGGAGAACTGCAAGCCACTGCTCAACAAAATAAGAGAGGACACAAACAGATGGAGAAACATTCCATGTTCATGGTTAGGAAGAATCAATATCGTGAAAATGGCCATACTGCCCAAAGTAATTTACAGATTCAATGCTATCCCCATGAAGCTACCAATGACCTTCTTCACAGAACTGGAAAAAACCACCTTAAACTTCATATGGAACCAAAAGAGAGCCCGCATAGCCAAGTCAATTCTAAGCAAAAAGAACAAAGTGGGAGGCATCACACTACCGGACTTCAAACTATACTACAAGGCTACAGTAATCAAAACAGCATGGTACTGGTACCAAAACAGAGATATAGACCAATGGAACAGAACAGAGGTCTTGGAGGCAACGCAACATATCTACAACCATCTGATCTTTGACAAGCCAGACAAAAACAAGCAATGGGGAAAGGATTCCCTGTTTAATAAATGGTGTTGGGAAAACTGGCTAGCCATGTGCAGAAAGCAGAAACTGGACCCCTTCCTGACACCTTACACTAAAATTAACTCCAGATGGATTAAAGACTTAAACATAAGACCTAACACCATAAAAACCCTAGAAGAAAATCTAGGCAAAACCATTCAGGACATAGGCGTAGGCAAGGACTTCATGACCAAAACACCAAAAGCATTGACAACAAAAGCCAAAATAGACAAATGGGACCTAATCAAACTCCACAGCTTCTGCACAGTGAAACAAACAGTCATTAGAGTGAATCGGCAATCAACAGAATGGGAAAAAATTTTTGCAGTTTACCCATCTGACAAAGGGCTGATATCCAGAATTTACAAAGAACTAAAACAGATTTACAAGAAAAAAAACTAACAAGCCCATTCAAAAGTGGGCAAAGGATATGAACAGATACTTTACAAAAGAAGACATACGTGAGGCCAACAAACATATGAAAAAATGCTCATCATCACTGGTCATCAGAGAAATGCAAATCAAAACCACATTGAGATACCATCTCATGCCAGTTAGAATGGCGATCATTAAAAAATCTGGAGACAACAGATGCCGGAGAGGATGTGGAGAAATAGGAACACTTTTACACTGTTGGTGGGAGTGTAAATTAGTTCAACCATTGTGGAAGACAGTGTGGCGATTCTGCAAGGACATAGAAATAGAAATTCCATTTGACCCAGCAATCCCATTACTGGGTATATATCCAAAGGATTATAAATCTTTCTACTATAAGGACATGTGCACACGAATGTTCATTGCAGCACTGTTTACAATACCAAAGACCTGGAACCAACCCAAATGCCCATCGATGACAGACTGGACAAAGAAAATGTGGCATATATACACCATGGAATATTATGCAGCCATCAAAAACGATGAGTTTGGGTCCTTTGTAGGGACATGGATGAACCTGGAAACCATCATTCTCAGCAAACTGACAGAAGAGCAGAAGATCAAACACCGCATGTTCTCACTCATAGGCGGGTGTTGAACAATGAGAACACATGGACACAGGGAGGGGAGCACTACACACTGGGGTCAGTTGGGGGGAAATTGGGGAGGCATGGTGGCGGGTGGGGAGCTGGGGAGAGATAGCAATGGGAGAGATGCCAGATGTAGGTGATGGGGAAGAAAGCAGCAAATCACACTGCCACGTGTGTACCTATACAACAATCTTGCATGTTCTTCACATGTACCCCAAAACCCAAAATGCAATAAAATAAACGGGAAAAAAAGGCTAAATTTTTATGTTCTTACTTAAAAGTGGGAGCCAAGCTATAAGGATGCAAAGGTGTATAATAACACAATGGACTTTGGGGACTAAGGGGAAACGGGTGGGAAGAGGGTGAGAGATAAAAGACAACAAATTGGGTTTATTGTGTACTGCCCAGAAGATAGGTGCACCAAAATCTCACAAATCACCACTAAAGAACTTACTCATGTTACCAAGTACCAGCTGTTCCCCAAAAACCTGTGGAAATAATTTTTTAAGCTATATTTTTGTCTTTGGTTGCATGCAGTGGCTCATGCCTATAATCGCAGCACTTTGGGAGGCTGAGGAGGGCAGATTGTCTGAGCTTAGGAGTTTGAGACAAGCGTGGGCAACATGGCGAAGCCCCAGCTATACAAAAAATGCAAATTATCTGGACCTTGTGGCATGCACCTGTGGTCCCAGTTACTTGGGGGCTGAGGCAGGAGAGTTGCTTGGGCCCCGGGTGGTCGAGGCTGCAGTGAACTCTGTTCATGCCACTTTACCCTAGCTTATGTGACAACGTGAGACCCTGTCTCAAAAAAAGTTTTAAATTAAAATACAAATTTTGTCTTTATCTGTTTCCTGCTGCTATAACAGAATATCACAGACTGGATAATTTATAAATAATAGAAGTTTATTTAGCTCACGGTTCTGAAGGCTGGGAAGTCCAAGAGCATGGTGCCTGGTAAGAGTCATCTCATGATGAAAGATAAGAAGACAGAAGGAATCATGTGAGACAGAGAGGCACCAAAGGCTGGACTCACCTTATGACAACCTACTTTGTGATAACTAACTCTCTCTTTCAATAATGACATTAATTCATTGGTTGGAGCCCACTTATTAAGCCCTTCTTCCCTCTCCGCACAGTTGCATTAGGTATTAAGTTTCCAACACATGAACTTTTGAGGGAAACTTCAAACTACAGTTTTTCAGAAACAACTTTTTTTCTGCTTCCGACTTCTACTGAAAAAGGGAAGAAAAAAGAAACATGTGTTCCATGTATTAGAGAGAGCCTCTGTAAAATTTGAGGGAATGTTGTTTGGTCTTAGTTTGGGCAGAGAATTTTTCTGTGTAGCCAGAGCAATAACACACTGCAGAGCTGAGTTTGAGGAATAGTAACTCAAAACCAGGAAGGAGCTCAGAGAAGCTAAAGAAGTGAGTGGTTAGCATCTCTCTCTGGCTGTATTTCTCACATATCATTTTTCCCATCTGGGCTTTAACAAGTTTTCCACAGAAAACAATCAAAAATTATGTTTACTAATCATTTATAATGTTCATACCTGATTGAAAGGAGAGTATTGTGCTGAAACATCCAACATGTAGATAATTAAGGAAAGTAGAGTTTGGTTTATGTTCTTGCCCAGGAGTATGGCCTTAAACACAGAGTGAGCTAAGAACATCTAGAGGTAAGTAAGACTTCTCTCTGCAAAGCAGCTTTGGATATATCTTCAAGACACTACAAGCATAGTGAAGCCCTAAATTTCTGCACCTACGGCACATAAGAGCTACCCCTGGCCTGAAGGATTTTTAGGATAGAAGTTAGCCTCCATCTGTACCTGCCACTGAGAACTTGCATGTGGATCCTGTGGAGCTATTAATTTGAAGCAGAACTAAATCTCCATGTCTCCATTAGGTGATGTTTGTCCCAAAACACACAGCACCACCCCTGAAAAACCACTATACTTACCTATCTGTTTAATAAAAGCTCTATTAAGCAGGAGTAATGCTAAAAATGGCATATTTGGCACTGAGCTATTCCTCCCTGCAGAAAGCAACCATTCAGTGTAGGACCATGTCATCAGCAAAGAGAATAACAGATACCTTCCTGTTTGCTATGGCAAAAGACACGGCATCTGCTTTTTCTAAAAATGCTAACCAAAATATTATGACTTAAAATAAGAACTGAGTACAACCACATTTAATGCTGATTAAAATTGGAATTTACCACAAAGAGCTATGGTATTTTACAACAGGGACTGTGGCAGAGTCATTGGAGAAAAATAAAAAGCCTTGGACTTACTGAGACCCTACAATATTGCTCTAAATACTTACAGCAAAAATCTTAAAAGTGTTCTCAGTCTCAACAACCACCACCACCACAAAAAAAAAAAAAAACTGACGTTGAAAATAAGCAAATTATTTGAATAGCCATTTCTTCAAAGAAGATATATTAATAGCCAACGATCACATGAAAAGAAGTTTAATATCACTAAGCATCAGATAAATGTTCATCAAACCCCCAAGATGCTGCCTTTACTATGGCTACTATCAAAAAATAGAGAACTGTTGGTGTGGCTGTGAGGAAACTGAAATCCTTGTGTACTGGTGGTAGGAATGTAAAATGGTGCAACCACTATGGAAAACAGTATGGCAGTTCCTTAACAAATTAAAAAGTGTTACCATGTGATCCAGAAATTCCACCTCTAGGGAGACACCCAAAATAACTGAAAGCTGAAACTCATGCAGATACTTATACATCCATGTTCATACAGCATTATTAATAATAGTCAAAAGATAAGAAGCAACCCAAGTGTTAATCAACAGATGAATGGATAAACAAAATATGGCATATACATCCAATGGAATATTATTCAGCGTTAAAAAGGAAGAAGATTCTGACACATGCTACAACATGGATGAACCTTAAGGACATTATGCTAAGTGAAATCATCCAGTCACAGAAAGACAAATACTGTATAATTCCACTCGTATATGGCACTGAGAATCATCAGATTAATACAGGCAGAAAGTACACAGTGGCTTCCAGGAGCTGTGGGGGAGGAGAAACTGGGAGTTGTCTAATGGATACAAAGTTTCAGTTTTACAGGATGAAAAGAGTTCTGGGGATTGGTTGCACACACACAAAGAGCGTCTACTTATATATTCATATAAGGAAAAAAGTGAATATACGTAACGCTTCTGAACTATACGCTGAAAAATGGTTAAGATGGTAAATTTTATGTGTGTTTTACCACAATTAAAGATTTTTAGTGTTCTCAATTTCTCCATTAGAGGAATAATCATGCCAACCAGAAACTGCAGGACTGAGTCCAAAGACCGCCTGATTCTAGCAGGGTGTTAAACCAAGCCACACCTGTGGTTCCTGGAGAGGAAAACTGATATTGAGTTGCCCTTTGGAAGCTGTTGCGTACTTTATTTTGCATTCATCTTTAATAGTCTTCATCTCACCTTTTCCAGGCTTGAGCTTGCAGAAGTGAAGAACAGAAGCAGAAAGACGCCGATGAACGATCACTGGCCCAGAAACCCAGCCCTTCGTTATTTATTTCTACTCATCATTGAATTTAGCCTTTTATTTTTGAGAAGGCCAGAAATGTTTCTAATGATATATAGTGACTTCCAACAAGTCATTCATTGACCAGCAAGCCTTGTGGAAGGAAAAGAGCCCTCTGATTACCTATCAGTAGTGATATACTATCAGACTTTCAGCATTCATAACCAAAAGCAAAGATACTTAAGAACAGCCTCAGTGGTGGCCAATCAAAGACCAAGATGCTGACACAATGGAAGGAAAGACGGAGCAATGAAAAGACAGAAAACAGCATGGCTCTGCAGTCTGCAAGAGGCAGGGGGAAGGCAGGGGAGTGGAGGTGAGGAGTGATGAGAGGTGGAGAGGGCCACAGAGCGGACCACCCATCTCCCATGTTGCCTGCACCTCCGTTCCCAGGAAACACAGCACCTGTCCCCCCTTCCATGTGCCAGGAGGGAGTGAGAAATAAGAGTGTGCTCAACTGTGGCCTCACTCTATCTCCATGGTTCCAGAGGCCTCAGAGGGGAATGGCTTTACTAAGAAACCCTGCAACAGAGCTTACCTCCAATTCGCAGTGAATTCGAGGCCATCAGGCATTCTCACATTCCCACCCATGCCCATGCCTATGCCGAAACATTCTGCATCCACAGCAGTGCCTCCTTCCTCCTCTCTGTTACGATGGCAGTCGAGTCTCTTCTTTGTTCCTGCCCAAGGCTACCAGTCCCATTCCTGTGCATTTTCTCGGACCGTGTTTCACCATTCCTCCCTCCAGCCTGTATTTGCACCCATTCCTCCCCCATTTGGCATATACATCTACTCAGATCTAACCCATTAGTGAATAAATACAAAATTTAAAAAAAGGAAAGCTCCTGAATCCCGTACCTCTTTTGTGAAAGTTTATGGAAGGCTACTGTTTGGGGCTAGCCTCCCGCACTACCTGGCAGGCCAGACCAAACCAGAATGAAGTCACTTATGCTAAGTGCCACATAATCAAAGTGAACTTTGAAATGAGCCCATTTCCTAAAAATCAGGAGATTCCAGTCAACCTGAGTCCGTGTAATAAGGAAGTCCCCTCTGTTTTAACTCTATAAGGGATGTCATTTTGAAACAACCCATCTGTTATTTGTTGTTCATTTCTGCTTTCTTCAGCCACTTTCTGCCCATAAAGCCAGCCTCCTCTGCTCAGCAAATTGCAACCCTCAGAACGAGGTGTCGCTGAGTCTAGAACTGCAAATGAAGCCAATTCAATTTTTAAACTGAATTTGTTGTAATTCTGCCTTTTGACATCCTTTAAGACTTTCTGTTGCTTCTCAGCCAGATTTCTGAACATTTTAGTCCACACATATCTCTATTTTCTTATCTCCTCAATCAAGTGAAATCTCAGCGCAACTTATCCCACCAAGGTCACCAGCAATCCACCTGTTATACGATATAGAGACATTTTAAGTCATTGCACTGTGGGACCAGATCCCTTTGACCAGGCCATACTCCTTAAAACATCTTCCTCCTTTGCTGTCCTTGACCCTGTGCTCTCTTGGTTCTCCTTCCTCAGACTGAGCCCTGCTCAGCACCTGTCATCAGTTCCTCTCCTTGAGGGCCCATATCATCTCTTACCCCAAAATGTAGCAATGTAGCACAATGTTAAAACCGAGTAAACCTCTAGAAAGACTTTCATAGACTGGTCTATTCAATGCAGTGGTGCTGAACCCTGACTGCCCATTACGTTCACTGAGAACTTTTACAGGGATGTCAATACCCCACCTAGTAGTATTTCTGATTTAGCTGGTCTCTGGTAAGCCCCGAATAACAATATTTTCTAAAATCTTCTCAGTTGAGTTTTGGTGCTCACTAATAACCCTGTCACTCCATGCTGGGACTGTAAGGACAGGAAATTTGCAAAATGTATAATAATCATTTTAGAACTTTTTTGTTGGATTTTAAAATTCTGAGACAGAGTTTTTCTTATCTTTATTTTTTCTTATAGATAACAGAGTCTCACTCTGTGGCCCAGGCTGGAGTGCAGTGGAGCAATAATGGCTCACTGCAGCCTCAAACTCCTGGGCTCAAGCAATCCTCCCACCTCAGCTTTCCACGGTGCTAGGACTACAGGCGTGCCACACACCTGGCTGATGTTATGTTT
>NW_022436980.1:18540816-18548733 GCF_009761245.1 Sapajus apella
GGTGCTAGGACTACAGGCGTGCCACACACCTGGCTGATGTTATGTTTTATAGAGACCCTCTCACTGTGTTGCTCATATTGGTCTCACACTGTCCTGGCTTCATGCAGCTCTCTCACCTCGGCCTCCTAAAGTTCTGGGATTACAGGCGTGAGCCACAAAGCTCGAAGCTTTAAAGGTCTCCTTAAAAGTTTACATTAGAAGGTTGTTCAACACTGGCTCTTCTTTGATCATGCGAGATCTACAATGACTGCAGATTCCGCTCACCTTCACTCAGTCAAAAACCTATAGAAACCAACCAAGTCATAAATGTTCTTGAATGAACACGTGGCCCTGATGGCTGCAAACACTGGGAATTTTTGCCTTCCTCTCCCTTCAGAGTTTGCCAGGATTCTTGGGAGTGCCTTCACCTCACCCTGCCCTGGCTTCCAAGAGCCAACAGGAACAGGCCCTAGCTCAGAAGTACTGGCCTTGCCTTCTGCTTCTGCCTTGAAGGCGCAGAGTCTGTTGTGTGCCTGCCTTGCTAGAGAAATTCTGCCTGTTACTGTTTACGAGGGAGGCGTCTCTCACAGGGATGGCGTGACCAGAGACACATATTTACACAGAGGCGGTTTTATTTGTTTCATGTGCTTAATTATTTGACTGTGGTTGTGGTTTCTGGGGCTTTAGGGTGAAGAGGTGGGGAGGGAGGTGGGCAAAAGAGGCCTAGAGGATAGGAACAAAATAACCATAAAAAGCTGTGAGACCCAACCGCACTAAGAAACAATTCCAACGGCGTGGCCCACACCTTTTCCTCCCACCTTTTACCATTCACATCCACCTGCGTACTCGCCCATTCTAGAGACGGAGGAAGAGAGGTCACAGGGAGGCAATACTTCAAAGCTGCATCTTCAACTGCAACCAAAACTGTTGTTACTAAGTCACCTTATAGCAAAGGGATGGAGTCCCAAAGATCTGACCCTTTAGTGATTGTGGAAGATTCTGGAATGTTCATGGTGCCAGGAGACAAGAAATTGGATCTTCCCTCTCCACTAGGTTCTTCTCAGCAAAGCTGCAGAGTTTCACCAGGAAGAACAACAAAAAGAATTCCCTTTAAAATTCAAGCCAGGAAAACTGAGGCCTTAATCTGAAGCTCAGGATAGCATGGTGTACAGCGCTCTAAACTGGGAATGGCTTAAGAACCAGATTTATCCTGTTCTTAGTAAAGACCAGATTCTTCATATTTTACATATTGGAAGAGCAGGCTAAAGGGAAGGAAGACCAGGGACCAAGAAACAATTTGCAAAGGGCAGCAAATGTAATCAATCAAAAACTGATGATGGCAAAACATGTGGCACCGGTCCTAGCTTTTGCTGCAAGGGTTGCTGTGCATGTGACTGCAGCGTCATTCTTTGTTCCCCTGCTCTGTCACGAGGAAATGGTAAAAGTTATTTCATGTAAGAGAGTAGAACTCCGTGTGGTGGGTGATCATTATGAGAAGCGGATTTCAGTTCTGACTTTCGGAGGGGCTGCTCAGAAAGGTCACGAGATACCTATGCTGTATGTAGTCATGGTCATCAGGAGAACTGCTGCTTAGAATTGTAGGGGAAAATCGAGGCAGAGGTCTTCATCTGCATGATACCTCTGGGGCTAGAGAGTCATCAATCATTGCAGCAATACAGATTACTGAAACTGTCTTTCTACCCCCCCGTGATTAACAAATCTACTTCATCTAAATCTTGCTTCCTCACTCCTATTTAACCTTTTAAAATAAAATAAGCTCATTGGCAAATTTTAAGAATCTATTAAGTACTCAGCACAGCACAGGGATAGGCTTTCTGAGTAATAGAGGAAAATTTACTATGCTAGAGAGCGAAATGAGAAAGCAGATTGAAAGAAACAGAAAAGTAGGCTGGGCACAATGGCTCATGCCTGTAATCCCGAGTCTTTGGGAGGCCAAGGTGGGAGGATCCCTTGAGGACAGAAGTTCAAGACCCTAGGCAACATAGCAAGACTCAATCTCTACAATAATAATAATAATAATAATTAGCTGGGGGTGGTGGCGTGCACCTGCAATCCTAGCTGTTCAGGAGACTGAGGCAGGAGGATTGCTCGAACCCAGGAATTTGAGGTTACAGTGACTGTGACTGCACTGCTCTCCAGCCTAGGCAACAGGGTAACACCCTGACTCTTAAAAATAACAATTTTTTTTTTTAAAAGAAGAAAATGTCAGAACCCCTCGAAAATCTTCCTCTCTTCCTAATAATGACCACAGGGCCTCCTTGTCTGTTAAGAACCATGACTGTCCCCACATTCTGCCTGGTTCCTCCCTTGCTTGACTCATTTTCACCTAAGGGTAGAGAGGGCAAAATTACAGGGAGGTGTTTGTTGGGTTTCAGCCACACTTTTAAACTTACCTGGGTCACACTCTGTGGGTTTGTAGCCACCCGCCTCTCCTTGGTGATTAATGCGGCTTCACAGAAACCTTCTGTTCTCTGCTCCTCCTCCTACCTGGGACAAGTATCGATGGTTTTCAGGCTAGAGATGAAAGAAAAGGCCAATAAGAAGAACGCTTATCTGTGATTAAAAAGATGGCAAGATAATGAAGACCTGGTAACTTGCCATTAGTGGGATCACTATAAACATCCCACTATCACTTTTGCTCAGGGATCCCCTGAGTTAAGAACTCCCAGACCCGGACAGCATTATAATGCAAACACCATGATCAGGTCCCCTCTGCTCTTCCTGGGGAAACAGGGACTTGAAATCGTGACCTTCCGAGACTTCTGTGGGCCACAGTATCCTCCACGCAAGCTTCAGGTCTTTCTAAATTATGACCTGGTCCTGGTTCTTCCTTTACTGAGTTATTTCTGGGGATTCTTCTCTCCTACATCCCAATTTCCTTCAAAGTCAATGAGGCCTCCAAGATCTAGCCGTGTGTGTGTGTGTGTGTGTGTGTGTGTGTGTGTGTGTGTGTGTGAGAGAGAGAGAGAGAGAGAGAGAGTGTGTGTGTGTGTGTGTCTGTCTGTCTCTCTCTCTTCAGTCTCATTTCTCACCATACCAGGTCTCAGACTCTTGCAAAGAAGTCAACACAAAATCCTGTTTCATAGCTCTGTGCCTTTTGTAAGTGTCTTTCCTCTATCCTCTGTTGGACTGACTACCTGACAAACCGATACTATCTGAAGGCACGGTCACTCCTTTCCTGAGTTAGACCCTGGGGCAGTATGCAAATGAAGCCATAAGAAACAGGCAAGTGCTCATTTTTACATTGCCATGTGTAATCAACTCACATGTGCAATCAACTCTTCCAGATCCTACTTTCTGTAGGGAATGAGAAAAGCAACACTTCTCAGCCAATGTGGTTAGCCCTCTTTTGCCTAGAGGGAAGAAGATGGAGGGAAATTTAAGCAGGTGCTTTTCCTTAAGGCCATTGAGGAGGACAGTAAAGATTACTTTCTTCTTTGAAAATCATAGGTAGCAATGGTCCACACTATTGAAGATGCTTATAGAGCGTGGGACATGGATCTGTTAGGGTCCTCCACTAATTACTCCCTTCCTCTCCGTCCTTCTCCAGCTCATGTCCACCATTTCCACCAAGTTTAGTGCTTTATAGTCACTGGACTTGGATTAAAGATTTAGCAGAAAGTAATTGTTAATTTAAATATTAATTGCTTCAACTCTTTCTACTAAGCTTACATATAGTTTTTTGATAGATTGGAGAAAATAGATATCTTGATCTGACACACACTGCTGACATGTTTTCTTTGGAGTAATATGTAAAATGTTTTATATTATCAATTCTATCACTAACTGATAGTTGCTCATCTTTGTAGAGAGCACATTTTATTACATTTGATCCTTGCATCGGTTTAAAAGCCTCATCACAAATTCCGTCTAATCTGTGTGCTAAATCTCTCTCAGACCCGACTTATCCATTTTCTTTCTGCCTCTGTCTTATGTTAGGCCTCGATCAATTCTCACCCTAAAGAGCCAGCCAGACCAGCCAGCATCCTGTTTTTCTTTTACTCTGTCTCCGCTGCCTCCCTCAAAGTCCATTCTCCGCTGCTCCAGATCTTTCTAAATTCCAGCCCAATCCTGCTACCTCTGTAGTTTAATTATTTAGGAGGTTCCATTTCACCTACACAAAATCCAAACTCTTTTCCAGAGTATACAAGGCTCTCTTTGCCTGGCTGTAATCTTGTTCTTTACCCTCTAGACCTCAAATTTTTAGAGTTGACTGAAGACATAATGTTTTCTTATACATGTATGTCTTTATATATCTGTCCTCTCTGGCATGCCCTTCAGATCATTTTCTACCTGGTGACACTTAGTCATCCTTTGACAGAGTGATCTGGTATCTCCTGTTCTGTGGAACAGCCCCCCCGCTCAAAGGCATAACTGATTACTCTCGCCTCTAGTCACAATTTAACCCTACGCTTGTGTCTATAATGGTACTTATTGCACTGTTTTGAAATAATAACTTCACTATGTTACTGTCTCCCTAGTAAGCTGTGAACTCCATCAGAACAAGAAATTTGTAATATTTATCTTTATATGTTTATTGCTTGCACAGCTCATTGCAGTTAATCTATAAATCATTGTTAAATAAGTGAATGAATGGGGGCAGAAGAAAGATGACGATAGGTCTATTATTATTGTTGTTCCCATTTAACAGGAGAAGAAACTGGTCTCAGGGAGATGAAGCCTCTTACCCAAATTCTACCTCAAGCCCATGGCTCCTCACTTCAGATCAGGGAGTCTGTTCTTCAAACCATCTTCCTCCAAGCAGATGAGCACAGTAACAGTATACCTGAAATCTACTTGCACTCTGGACTATTCATGTCCTATCTCTGAAACAAGGGAAATAAGATCATGTATAAGACTTGCAAATTGGCCAGGTGCAGTGGCTCACGCCTGTAATCCCAGCCCTTGGGGAGGCCGAGGCGGGCGGATCACGAGGTCAAGAGATCAAGACCATCCTGGCCAACACATTGAAACCCCATCTCTACTAAAAATACAAAAAAATTAGCCGGGCGTGGTGGCACACACCTGTGGTCCCACCTACTCGGGAGGCTGAGGCAGAAGAATCGCCTGAACCAGGGAGGTGAAGGTCGCGGTGAGCCGGGATTGCACCACTGCACTCCAGCCTGGTGACAAAGCAAGACTCCGTCTCAAAAAAAAAAAGACAAATCAAAATTTTGTGATTTATGACCTATATACAGGAAAGATCAGTTCTGTATTGCTACATAACAAACCACTCCAAAATTTAGTAGCTTAAAAAAGAAATCACTTATTTTGTTCATTAATCTGTAGCTTGGGCAGGACTCAGTGGGCACTGCGTATGTCGGCTCCACGTGCCTCAGATGGGGCAGCTCGCTGGGAGACTTCAGGATATACTTTCGAAACAGCTCCCTTATGTGGCTGCTATGCTGGTGCTGGCTGTCAATCAGGACTTCAGGCAGGACTGTGGGCCGGGTTTCCCTTCACACAGTCCTTTTTGCCGGCTACCTAAGCTTCCTTACAGCATGGTGGCTGGTCCCAAGTGCCTCAAGAGAACCAGGCAGAAGTCATATTGCTTTTATGACTTAGCTTCCGGAGTAACGTAGCATTACTTCTGAATCCAGATTTGAGGGTAGAAAATATAGATCCTGCCTCTTTGTGGGAAGATTTTCAAAGTCACTTTGTAAGAAGAGCTAGGGAACAAGCAATCTGCCATTATGGATCTCTCTAATATTGTGGAATAAAAAAAGAAATTTGAATATAGCTTGTATATGCCCAATGAGTATTATCTCTAAAATATCCTTGAAAAGCTACATTCATTACTCAAAATATCTTGGGGGTCCCCTCTGAACTTGTCTTCAGGGCTGGGCATAGCGGTTCATGCCTGTAATCTCAGTACTTTGGGAAACCAAGGCAGGTGGATCACTTGAGCCCAGGGGTTCGAGACCAGCCTGGGAAACATAGTGAGACATTGTCTGTATTAAAAAAAGAAAAAAAATGTCTTCCAGATCAATGCTAAAAACAGGTATTGAACACTTACTATGTATTACTGTAAGTCACTGCTAAAGGTTAGTCACGCAAAACTGAAGGCACTTAAACCAAAAACAGTAGTTCTAGTAGCTAACCTAAAAGAAGTCAACACAAAATACCATCGGAGCTCACAGAGATTAACTTAACAACTGAGAAGATATGGAAACTGTCATTATATAGATCTCTAAAGAAAAATAGGAATTCAACAGGAATGAAGAAGGCCCCATTAAAACTTCTGAAAAAAAGGGGTAATAAATATAAATCTATGGGAATAAGGAAAGGCTACTGCATAGGAACAACGTGGGCAAAGGCATACAGTTGGTAAATACTGAAAGTCAGGTAAGTCAATGTAAATAACCAGAGTTAATGGCACTGTCATAGGAAGTAAGGCTGTAAAGCTAGGTTGAGCTCAATTAGGGAAGGTCTTTATACTTTTACTCTGCAAAGAGGCGGCCTTGGCATCAAAAAACTTCATCCCCAGAGTTCAAATTTTAAAAGTCAACTCTGGCAGTTCTTTATAATTAGAGCAGCAAGAGATGGGAACTCCTCAGGCAGGATTACTCATGCTCTCTGCTCATGTTCTACTGCAATTGATGTTACTCAGACCGCTTGTCTACTTCACTTGGTTTCAAATGATGTTACGCTGTTCTCAAAAAACCAAACCTGCTCTAAGGAGCGAAACCTACTACCCTGGAAGGTATTTTAAAAACTCAGCAAACTGACACAAGAACAGAAAAACAAACACCGAATATTCTCACTCATAGGCGGGTGTTGAACAGTGAGAACACGTGGACGAAGGGAGGGGAGCATCACACACTGGGGTCTGTTGGTGGGGGGTAGGGGAGGGACAGCGGTGGGTGGGGAGGTTGGGGAGGGATAACATGGGGAGAAATGCCAGATATAGGTGACGGGGGGATGGAGGCAGCAAACCACATTGCCATGTGTGTACCTATGCAAGAATCCTGCATGATCTGCGCCTGTACCCCAGAACTTAAAGTGTAATAAAAAAACAAAATCCCAAAAGTGAAATCCCCAACACTGGAAAATCACAATAATGTAGAAATATGCTTTCATTTGGAAGTGGGTAGGCTGCATTTGGATATATAAGTTCAGGTGTATTTGTCAAAAAGAAAGTCATATTACTTTAGAATCGATAGTGGGTGTGTATACAGTAAGTATGCATCTGTGTGTACAGGTATCCACGTGCCAAGAAGAAATAAAAAAGTGTGAGAACACTGGGTTAAGTGCGGCCACTCTTGGAGTTCTCTCCTGGTAACCATGGCCTACCACACTTCAGATAAAAGACTGTCTGTTATTTGCTGGGCACATGACTCATGCCTGTTATCCCAGCACTTTGGGAGGCCCAGGTGGGAGGATGGCTTGAGCCCATGAATACAAGCCAGCCTGGGCAGCATAGCAAGACCTCCTCTCTACAAAAAAAAAATTAGCTGGACATGGTGGTGCATGCCCGTAGTCCCAGCTATTCAGGAAGCTGGGAGGATCACTTGAGCCCGAACCCAGGATGTCAAGACTAGAATAAGCAGTGATCACACCACTGCACTCCAGCCTGGGTGACAAAGCAACATCGTCTCAAAAAAAAAAAAAAAGAAAAAGAAATGGGGCCAGGTGCGGTGGCTCACACCTGTAATCCCAGCACTCTGGGAGGCCGAGGCGGACGGATGACGAGGTCAGGAGATCGAGACCAGCCTGGCTAGCACAGTAAAACCCCGTGTCTACTAAAAAATACAAAAAATTAGCTGGGCATGGTGGCACGCACCCATAGTCCCAGCTACTCGGGAGGCTAAGGCAGGAGAATCGCTTGAACCCAAGAGGTGGAGGTTGCAGTGAGCCGAGATCACGCCACTGCACTCTAGCCTGGGTGAAAGAGCAAGACTCTGTCTCAAAAAAAAA
>NW_022436980.1:18548833-18650572 GCF_009761245.1 Sapajus apella
AACAAGTTTCAAAATAATCATCAAGCACCACACGGTCTGACTGCCCCTTTCTTACCTCCTCAGCCCAATTCTACTAATATAAAGGATGAGTTTCAATTTTGTAGCAAACTATATTTTATAAATGGAGTAGCATTTTAGTTAACATTCATTTCTGGGCATCTGTGACAAAAAGAAAAGCATTTACTAATCCTTCAGGGACATGGTGAGATTTAAATCATTTATGTGGCTCCATAAGTTTCAAGCAGAGTGTTCAATGTGCTTTCTCTACAATTAAGTCAGCTGTCTAAAACCACAGCTCATTCTTTACATAGCACTTTATTATATAAACTTTGTCTCAAGCAAATTTATTATGTAAAATTTTACCCAAGAAAAAGTATATAACAGGGAACTGGCAGAATTGTCTGTTTTTCAAGCATTTTTTTTCACTAGTTGAGCAAGTTTCTAGAAAAGCCCTTCAGGGAATCTTACTAGCAAGACTGTAAGCCCATGTGGACCTTGAACTCATAATTATTCAAATCATGTTTTGTTTTAGTAACTTAAACGTTCTCTTTTTGGATGAAATAATATGTTTCCTTCTCCTTTTTTTTTAATACTCAGCAGTTTCTTAACAAGCAAGACAATTCCCCTTTTCTGGCCATCCTAATAATGATATATACAACATGGGAGTCTCCACGAAGCACTGTCCTAATTAAAGCAATACTAAGGATCATAATTTTTTAATGCAGATTAAAATAGCCACTGGTCAATACGAGATTTTTCTCTGTGAAGGAGGCAATGTTGTATGATAGATAAAGCAGATGGGTAATAAAAGATAAGATGAAGCATGCCACGACCTGGTATTGTTTGCTTTGCTACCTCTGCTAGCCTCAATCGTTTTATTCTCAGAAGTGAGATAACTGACCACACAGAGTTTGTAGGAGGAGAAAACAAAATCTTGCCTATGAAATCGGTTTGTAAAGCAAAGAGGTTTATATACGTTACATTGTTATCATGATGGTGAAAAGTGACCAACCCCGGATACTCTTCCATTAAAAGTCGCACACCATGGGAAGCCAGGATTTGGGGAGAATATGGAAAGGATTCCAGGGCAGGGGAGAAAGGGTTAAAGTTCGGCTTGAGAAAAGAGCACTAGGGAGACAATAATACGGACTTATGCAGAGCCATGTGAAAAAAACGAAACAAGCGAAAATGTACTTTCACTAAAAATTATTTTGTGTAAAACACAACAATTTGTGTCTGCATGTTTTAAAGAACTTCTCTTTTGAAGAATGTTTGCCAGAGATGCAAACCTTGTCACTATTATCTGGCCTTTTGAAGCCAGTGTCAAATAAGGTGTCTGTTTGCCCGTGCATGCGTTTGCCAGAGTGCCAACAGGACTCGCCCTGTAAAGAGCGGCTCTCCTTTAACTGCCTCTCTAAATTACATTTGCATTTCCTTCTCAGCCTTCATGCTTAATCCAGACCCATGCTGTCCTACTTTGAAAGGTTGCAATCAGTGACAGAGGGTAATTTTATCATAAAAATGTTATGTATCCAAGCAAAGTATGTAACTAATTGTCTTTACCATATACCAGATATTTTACAGATGTGTTGTTATTCAATTCATGCAAGGTATTAGTGATAACATTTCACAGGTGAGAACACAAAGGCTTGACAGATTGAATTACATATTTAAAGTCAAACAAGCAGGAAATTTTTACTGCTGTGTCTGGCTGCAATGCCAATGCTATTTTTCAGACAAAAGACACTGTGTCCGGACTTTTATGTTCTATCCAAGTGATTCTCGGGGGGGAAAAAAAAAGAACACTTGAGCCAAACTCTGAGGTCAGTAATATAAGTGTTGGAGTACCACACCCCAGAGAGACAAAGGGTGGATGGGCGGGTCAAAGGTCCATGCCCACCCCCTATAAATTTCAGCGACTTAGTAGAGAAGTGTAGCATTGGCTTATATTGTCTATCAGGATGAAGCCAGACAAAGACTTGAAAGAGAAAGAGAAAGATGATTCCAGGAGGTTGAACCCAAGACCTCAAAAGTTCCAGCCAGGCGCAATGGCTCACACCTGTAATCCCAGCACTTTGGGAGGCCGAAGCAGGCACATCACTTGAAGTCAGGAGTTTGAGACCAGCCTGGCCAATAGAGTGAAGCCCTGTCTCTGCTAAAAATACAAAAATTACCTGGGTGTGGTGGCAGGCACCTGTAATCCTAGCTACACAGGAGGCTGAGGCAGGAGAATCGCTTGAACTTGGGAGGCAGAGGTTGCAGTGAGCTGAGATGGCACCACTGCACTCCAGCCTGGGTGACAGAGCGAGACTGTCACAAAAAATAAATAAATAAATAAAGTTCCTCCCCTCTTGGATTTTAGAACTCCCTGTTTTTAGCACCCTTTTCTAGTTTTCCAAACCTAAAAGTAATTACATCACATTATTTTAAGAGCAGTACTATTTCCACTAATTACTTCAGCCTCAGGAATGAGGATATAGTATGTAGAAAACTGCTCTTGATGGTTTCATGGAATTCTTTCTTCAAAAGAAACCACAGGCTCACACCTGTAATCTCCGCACTTTGGGAGGCTGAGGCAGGTAGATCACGAGGTCAGGAGTTCGAGACCAGCCTGACCAACATGGTGAAACATCATCTCTACTAAAAGTACAAAAATTAGCTGGGCGTAGTGGCACACACCATAATCCCAGCTACTCAGGAGGCTGAGGCAGGAGAATTGCCTGAACCTGGGAGGCAGAGGTTACAGTGAGCCAAGATCGTGCCACTGCATTCCAGCCTGGGCGACAGAGCGAGACTTTATCTCAAAAAAATAAAAATAGAAAAAGAAACCACAGCAATACCCAGTCCTTGTGTAGACATAACATTTGGGTTACTGAGACACGCTAAAGCATTTCTGGAGTCTGCCACAAGGTTTTGTGTCCCCTCCTACCCCAAGGTCCCCAAGATCAAAACAGCATCCAAGAAATGGTTGGTTAAAAGTTCTCTGAAAATTTCATGCTTCTCAGGAATGCTATGTAAGTTTTCATTTAATGAAACTTAAGCAAAGCTCCTCAGCGTCCACCACTCCCGCGCCCTTCACCAGACTTTCCTAATTCCAGAGCTCATACAACAGAAAAATGCTACAAACATGGAGAGCAAACCTACCTTTTGGAGACCTGAATCAAACCTGGAAGACTGAACCAACTTTTTGGAATTCAACTCACAGCAGAAAGCAGGTTCACCGAGAGCACATCAACATATCCATTCATTTGTTTAAGTCGCTGTGCATCTTGTATCCCTGCTCTGCCCCCACCCTACCTGTGCAACCACCATGTCAAATATGCCCAAACTTTAGCTTGGCACTACCCTTCCAACAATTATATAAGTCATAGCAAGACGGGGCCGTGATGCTAACTCTACTCACTCCACAGTGCACAGCCTGAGGAAGAAACATCAGGAGTGGGCTGGAAAATCTCCCCCTAAATTTCACTGAACAAGACTGCAACTCCTTCTCGGGTGCCACCTTTGCTTTCTGCTCATGGGTGTTTTCCACAAGATCAATCGGATTTTCAGATACGGAAAATAGTTGACGTTTGGATCAGAAAGCCCCAGTTTATAGAACCTGTTTTTACAAAAGTACACTGGGATATCAATAAACTCAGAAGACTAAGGGCTCCTTTCACAATGATCACATTGCCCTGCCCATCTCCAACAGTCCTTAAAAAAAAAAGTTTTCTGTCTTCGTGCAACAGAATCACCTCAGGAAATTGTTAAAAATATACTTTTCCAGAGTTCACTCCAAGTCTACTGAACCAGAATCTACAGAATTTCCAGTAGAAACCAGGGATATCTGTTTTAACAAGCTTCCTAGTTGATCCTAGTGAAAATGCAAATTAGAGAAATATTGCTTCAGCCTAAATTGGTGATACAATCATTCAAACTCATGGTGTCATTCATTGTGCTATGGCACTAAACCCTTTTTTTTTTTTCTCGTACGCTGGCGACAGAGCAAAACTCTGTCGCCAGGCTGGAGTGCAGTGGCACAATCTCTGCTGCAACCTCCGCCTCCTGGGTTCAAGCGATTCTTCCGCCTCAGCCTCCCGAGTACCTGGGACCACAGGTGTGTGCCACCACGCCCGGCTAATTTTTTTTGTATTTTTAGTAGAGACGGGGTTTCACCGCGTTGGCCAGGATGGTCTCGATCTCTTGACCTCGTGATCCGCCCGCCTCAGCCTCCCAAAGTGCTGGGATTACAGGCGTGAGCCACCGCGCCTGGCCCACACTTTCTTTATAATTTGGATCTCTCCTAGACTATCTAATTGCCCTAAGAGATGGCAGTTTCCTTTCCAGAGAGCGCTAAGCCTATATATGTAAGCATTCAACAAGAAAGGGGCAGATTCCAATCAGATCCTATGCCTGGCCATAGGTGATCAACACATAGACAATTCCCTCCCTTCCCCACCTGGCCTCACTCCTGGCCAACCACCAGCTGGCTGGTCACAAGTGCGGTTGCCTAATCACTAAGAATCATATCCTCTGTCAGCATTAGTTTATTTTGGGTTTTTTTTTTTTTTTTTTTTTTTGCAATAAAATAACAAATATAGTTCGGCTGAATAGTCTTTTTTATGTCAACAAAAAAGATTAAAGGCAGAATACTTTTTAGAGAATGCCATATCTTCACTCTCACAAGGAAGAACTAAATCTCCATTTTCACAGAAAAAAAGTTGAACACTTGGAACTAAGATCCCTAGCATGAGAGTTCAAAACGGCGCTGAACACAACAGTGAAATATCTGAATCACAGTGTAACCTGTAGCCGGGTGAGGCCCGAGTTTACGCTTTAGACTGTGAGCCTCAATGGAGAGGAAGTTCAAAGCCAGTTAGCAACTAATGGGAAATTCACATTCATTTTCAACATCGCCCTTTTTTCCCTTTTTCACTTCCACAGTTGCAAGTTGAGTTTCTATACGCAAGCAGACAGCCACGGGTAAGCCCAGTTGAAGCAGTGCCGGCTGACCACACAAAGGTAAATGCACAGTCTCTGATAGAAACCTGGAGGGCACTTTACGTGGCCATGCGAAATAAGATCGCCAGTGTCTCATGAAAATGGGAGAGTCCTTTATCAAGTATTTTTAAAAACACCAAAACGATATATGTTTAAAATAAGCTTATAAAAATTATTAAAGTGTTCAGCTAAAAATGCAGTAAAAATGCAATCGTTGATGTAATCAGCAAATGTTTATTGATCACATACTAACTATATAGCCGTTACTGTTCTAGGTACTGGAGATTCAAAGATGAATAAACAGACTTACCCCGAAGAGCTTTGTTTCTGGTAGGTAGGAGACAAATATGTGAATATAGTTTAGCAATAAGGAATTATGGGTGTCATAGCTGGTGGGTGGACAGGTAACTGTGAGAAGAAAAGAGGGAACAGTCAAGTGGTCTTTGGAAAGAAAGCAGGAGATAGCATGTGTCAAGTCTTCATTTATGAGTAGGTGTTTGAAGAGAAACTTTCAGGATAGCATGAACAAAAGCCTCCGTCGTGAAATAAATGGTATCTTTGGAAAAATGAAATATTTGGGAAACTGGAACGTCATAGATTGCAAGCTACAAGACTCATGATGATGATTCTCAGGAAGCAACTCCTCATGAGAAGCTGTAAATGATACGCTAGGTTCTAAGCCTCGATGGGACGACAATGAAGAACTTTAAGAAGTCAGAGTCGATACTGACTATAAGAAAGAGATGTTAGAGGCATAAAAACCAGGATGGAGACTATTGCAATGATCTGGACAGAATTGCAATGCCTGAATTAAAGCAGAAATGCTGAAATAGAGATGGGTACAGATGTTAGAGCTGTTCAGAGTAGACGTAATTCAGGGTAGAAATAATAGGCCATTCACAAAAACTCAGCTGACCTAGTGTCCCTCTGATTCTTCCAAGTAGTCAAATTATTTGCTCCAATGATTCCACGTAGGGCATAAATGCTAAGACCACAGTCTAAGTTCGGTTT
The DNA here is from genome assembly GCF_009761245.1 of Sapajus apella. NCBI lineage: Eukaryota > Metazoa > Chordata > Mammalia > Primates > Cebidae > Sapajus > Sapajus apella. The sequence goes on from NW_022436980.1 coordinate 18,554,828, forward strand.
CACATCTCTGATATTTCGGAGTGTTACTGAGCAGTAAGATAGCTGAAATAGAGACAATGCAGGATGGAAAAGAAAAGAAGAGCCCGAGATAATGTAAAATAAACAATTCTATTTGGCTGCTGGCAGTCAAAGGCTGGGGATTTGACTACGAAAGTTATCAAGAGGGAATTTTTGGGTGGGGGGTAGAGGGACACGAAACTGTTCTGTATCTTGATTGTGGTGGTGGTAACACGACCCTAGACTTTCGTAAAAACTCAAACATATACACCAAAAAGAATAAATGTTACCTTATGTCATTTTTTTAAATAGGTAAAAAAGGCAAAAAACAGACAATCCTCGATGGTAAATCAAGTTCACAACAATCTGAGACAGAAAGCCTATTCACTCTTCAACATTCCTCCTTTTATTTAACAAATACTTACTGAACACATACGCCATGCCAAAAACTGCAAGGAGCAGTGGTAGCAAACAGGTTTCATGGAACCTACAGTCTAGTGGAAAAGACACCCATTAAATAAATATTCATGTCACTTCAATTACAATTGTGATTTTAAAAATAAAATACATGTTATGAAGGCATTGTGACAAGCTTCCTGGAAGGAGGAATATTGAAGCTAAACTCTGACTTATACATTTAAGTTGATTGAAAGGGACAAGGTTGTGCTTAAGGGAAAGAATATTTGGAAGGACCCTGAGGTAGGAGTTCCGCATACCCATGCACACTCTCACATACCCTAGTGCGCTCAGAAATTCCCCCACAAATTTACTATGCATGTTAACATAATTTGAGTTTCTAGGATCCTTTGTGCTATATGACATTTCTTTCCTTTTTTAGAGATAAGGTTTTGCCCTATCCCCCGGGCTGGGGTACAGTGACATAATTACAGCCTTGAACTCCTGGGCTCAAGCGATCATCCCATCTCAGCCTTCCAAGTAGCTAGGACTACAGGCATGCGCCACCATGACTGGTTAATTTGTTTATTTTTTGTAAAAACATGATCTCGCCACGTTGCCCAGGCTGGTCTGTTAATAGGGTTTTTAATTAGTACTTAATCATGTTCAGGTACTAGCTAGTAGTTAATTGGTGATAACTGAGTTATTATAAAGAATTGGTTAATAAATATAAAGCCTTAAGGACAGAACCTAGAACATGAAGTATATAATAATAGTAAGTTGTTATTACTACTATTATTTTTAGAAACCTTTTTGTTTCTTAAAGGCGAGATGGCTGTTAGCCTCAATTTTTAGAAACAACACAGAGAAACTACACTCTACGTCACCATGCTAACTTCCTATGAATGGAGTCAGTGGCTGAGCCACAGGATGGGACTCATGAGTATTATAAATGCTTTTTCAGCCCAAACAGTATCTTTGGGCCCCAATGGTAAATTCGTTTCTATTTACATAATTTAAGAGCACATCTTGCAAACTTTTACTTCCAACTATGATGAAACAACTGGTATTGGACCAGCCCTCCAGCCATAAACATTGAAATTGAAAATAATAAATGAGGCAACTGTTTTTAAGCATTGGACAACAGGAAATTAAATATTGTGATCCCTGAGAGAGGAAAAATTCATTAGGTGAGCCCCATAATTATCCTGGATCTCTGTAGGGGCACGATTTTCCAACCACGGCATAGCAAGCTAGAATCCAAGCTAAGCACAGTTCCGCTGAGTTGTCGAGGCAGAGATCAGAGTTCAGAAGATATGAAGCAGTATGAATCTGTAAAGCAAGGCACCAAAAAGAAAGGGGTTTGGGGGGTGGTCAGAAGGTGGGTCCCAGAAGTCGTATGGAAGATTCTCTATGAATTCTCAACTCAGGGCTAAAGCACACGTGCCCATGTCAAGACTACCTGGGTCTTGTAGTAACTGTAGAGAGTTTTTAGTGCAGAGAAAAGTACAGAACAGAAATTGTAGACCTTAAACAGTGCTAAAGAACATTGAAGTTTTGGCAAATCCAGAGTGATAAGATCTTGTTATTAATTTATTAACACACCAAACATCTAACTGAGATACCAGAAGCAATTAGTACCATGCTTTAGAGTAACATCCACTGCAGGCCCACACTAACAAAATTTAAAACCAAGCCTTTTGATTTTTTTTTTTTTAGACGGAGTCTCACTCTGTTGCCCAGGCTGGAGTGCAATGGTGCTATCTCAGCTCACCGCAACCACTGCTGCCTGGATTCAAGTGATTCTCCTGCCTCAGCCTCTCAAGTAGCTGGGATTACAGGCACTCACCACCACGCCTGGCTAACTTTTGTATTTTTAGGAGAGACAGGGTTTCACCATGTTGGCCAGCTGGTCATGAACTCCTGATCTCAGGTGATCCACTCACCTTGGCCTCCCAAAGTGCTGGGATTACAGGCGTGAGCCACTGCACCCGGCTGAAACCAAGCCTTTAAAAGATCTACAGAATGGGAGGTTGGGCTGAAATATGCCAAAACAAAAGAACTTTGGAAATATATTCCAGAGATGTACCTTGCAAAGTATGAAAACTAGCCCATGGAAGTGCAAGGTAATCAGCAGGTAATGGAACTGTCTAATAGAAGACAGGGCAACACTTCTCAAAGGAAGAAAACAAAATCTAGAGCCTAAAGTCTGTGCAATATATCATCAACAATGTCCAGTATACTATTTAAAAATTGGTAGACATTTTTTAAAAAATGGCAAACATGACCCACAGTCAAAGAGAAAATACATCTTGACATTACTGAGATGCTGAGTTTAGAATACAAGAAAGGACTATATTTATTTTATTTTATTTTATTTTTTGAGATGGAGTTTCACTCTTGTTGCCTAGGCTGCAGTGCAATGGAGCAATCTCAGCTCACTGCAACCTCTACCTCCTGGGTTCAAGCAATTCTCTTGCCTCAGCCTCCCGAGTAGCTAGGATTATAGGCATGTGCCACCACACCTGGCTAATCTTGTATTTTTAGTGGAGACAGGATTTCTCCATATTAGGCTGGTCTCAAACTCCCAACCTCAGGTGATCCGCCCACCTCAGCCTCCCAAAACGCTGGGATTACTGGCATGAGCCACAAGGAAGGACTTTAAAAGCAGTACCTATAAATATGGCTCAAAGAATTAAATGATAGATGTTCAAAGAATCAAAGTATTGGTTTAATGGGTGAGAAAAAAAAAATCTCAGCAGAGAAATGTAAACTATAAAAAAGAACTATATAGAAATACTGAAACTGAAAAATTTAATGACCAAAAAAAAAAAAATCACAGTAGAGCAGAGATGGTAGAAGAAAGGCAGTGAGGTTGACTGAACACAGAAAAACAGGCTGATAGAAACTATTCTGGCTAATGGATGGAGATCAAATAGATTCAAGAAAAATAAACAGATCCTCGGAGACCTGCAGGACAATAGAAAATAGTATAATTAATTGTAATTAGAGACCCAGAAGAAGAAGAAAATGAAAATGGGGCAAAAGAATTTTTTAAGACGTGATAAAAAGGCAGGCCACAGACTGGGAGAAATTCTTATAATACGTATATCTAAAAATACATTGATATCTGGAATATATATTTTTAAAAACTGTTACAACTCAAAAATACAATCTAATTATTTTAATGGATAAAAACTTGAACAGATTCTTCACTAACAAGAGATGTTCAACATCGTTAGTCACCAGGGAAATTAAATCTATAAGATAATACTACACATCCATTAGAAGGGCTGCTATTAAAAAGACTGGCAATACCAAGTTTGGGAGAAGATTGAGAACTCTCTTCTGCATTGCTATTGGGAGAGAAAAATGATACAACCACTTTAAAACAGAGTTTGACCATTTCTTTTAAGGCTAAACATCCACTTATATGAATCAGGTACTTCACTCCTAAAAATTTTAAATGAAATGAAAACATTTGTCCACACACAGACTGTTCAGATCAACTTTATTCAATAACAGTCCCAAACTGGAAACAATCCAAATATCCACTAATAGGTGAATGACTAACAAATTGTGTTATTAGTGCAATGGAATCCTACTCAGCAATAGAAATATACTTTAGTGATAAATGCACCCATGTGGATTAATCTCAAAAATATCACGCTGATTGAAAGAAATCCAGAAAACAGTACAGACTCTATGATTCTATTTATATGAAGTACCTGAAGAGGTAAAAACTAATCTACAATGATATAATAGAAATCAGATCAACGGCTGTGTGGAAGGAGAGTAACTGCAAAGGGGCATGAAGGACATTTCTGGGATGATAAAAATGTTCTGTATATTGATTGGGTGGTGTTTACATAGGTGTATACATTCGTTAACTGTACACTTAAAATTTATGCATGAATTACACCTTGCAAAGTTTTGTTTTGTTTGTTTGTTTGTTTTAATGGAGTCTTGCTCTGTCGCCCAGGCTGGAGGGCAGTGGCGCAATCTCGACTCACTGCAACCTCCGCTTCCTGAGTTCAGGCGATTCTCCTGCCTCAGCCTCCCGAGCAGCTGGAACTACAGGTGCATTCCACCACGCCCGGCTAATTTTTTGTATTTTTGGTAGAGACGGGGTTTCACGGTGTTAGCCAGGATGGTCTCGATCTCCTGACCTCATGATCCGCCCGCCTCGGCCTCCCAAAGTGCTGGGATTACAGGCGTGAGCCACCGCGCCCCGCCCAAAGTTGATTTTTAAAAGAACACTTGCATAATTCCTTTAAATTAGAAGGCTTATTATTTTCTTCATCACTCTTTAATGAGTCATTCAGCAATAAATTTTATAAGGAACGAGTTCTTCATGAATCACACAAAGGCACTACAACTGCATGTCTAATCGTGCCTTCATTTCCATCTGCACAGCTGGAGAAACAGATCCCGGTTAAACTAATAAAGCCCGCATGCATCATCTGTGATTCTAGGCCGCAGAAGAAACTGTGACAAGTTCTCGTCTTAGTTCCAGCAGCTCTCAGCCACTGTTTGTTGGTCAGTCTCTGAAGTGAGTGTGTCGGTATTTATCGTAAACAAGTTGTACTATCTGAAATCTTGGTTGCTGCAGAGCTAAGGGGTTCTTTCCCTCCTACAGGGTTCCGCAGCTCCCGGGCCGCGAACCGGTACCAGGGATGGGCGAGCGAGCGTTACCGCCTGAGCTCCGCTTCCTGCCAGATCAGCCTCCTGCATTCGAGTCTCACAGGAGCGCGAACCCTATTGGGAACTGCACGTGCAAGGAATCCAGGTTGCTTGCTCCTGATTCGAATCTAATGCCTAATGATCTGAAGTGGAACAGTTTCATACTGAAACTATCCGCCCACCCACACCCCGTCCCTGGAAAAATTGTCTTCCACGAAAGAAAAGGTTGGAGACCGCTACCCCACAAAATATGCCCCACTCTCACAGTAGAGGCAAATGGTGAGAGTCTGGCCATGCAGTGAGCTGATGCTACGACTGGTCAGATACGCTGTCCTGAGCCCTTCCCCTGCTCCGGGACCCTTTTGTAGATTCTTTTGAAAACACTTGTAATAGGGAAGCTAAACTTTCCCTTCCTTGAAATTTTCCTATCTGCAATGGGGAAGGGATGGACTAAAGTGAGATATCATAAAGACACTGCTAGCCTGTGGAATGACCATACGTGCTAAGACCAGTGCCCCCATTTATTGGAAAACCTCTCTTGCTGATTTGGAGCATTAATTAAAACAGCAGGAAATGCATAAAATTGCACGATAAGCTCAAACCCTATGTTATATATCGTATTACTTTCTATTGCTGTGTAACAAATTACCCCTCAATTTAGCAGCTCAAAACACCACCCATGTATTATCTCACAGTTCAGCAGGTCAGAGTCGGGGTGGGGTTGGCTTCACTCTCTCCGTGGAGTAGGGCAGAGCCAAACTCCAGGTGTCAGTAGGGCTGGGCTCCTATCTGGAGGCTCCAAGCAACAATCTGTTTCTAAGCTTAATCAGCTTGTCGGCAGAAATCAGTTCCTTGTGGATGTAGGACTGAGATTCCATTTTCTGTTTGGATATTTAGAAATTACTTACATTCCTTGGCTCATTGCCCCCTTGCTCCATCCTCAAAGCCAAGAATTGTGGGCTGAGTGCTTTCTCAGGCTTGGAGTCTCTAGGGTTTCCTCTTCTGCCTCCAGCCAAAGAAAACGCTCCAATTTTAAAGGGCCCGTGTGATTCGATCAGGTCCACCTGAATCGTTTCCCTAACTTAAGGGCAGCTGGTTAGTAACTAATTTATTCACCTTTGCAAAAGTGTATCCTAACAGAATCACAGGAGTAATGACTGAGGCAAAGACAGCCCTGGGACCATCTTAGAATTCTGCCTACCATTCCAATACTAGATCCCACAACACTCACCTTTGTGTCCTCAAAAATACCACTCAGCCAGACATTTTAAAGTTGTATTTAAAAAGTCAGTGCTGCAGTGACACACACCTGTAATCCCAGCACTTTGGGAGGCTAAGAAGGGAGGATTGCTTGAGGCCAGGAGTCTGGCCTGGGCAATATAGTGAGACCTCCTTCTTTTTAACAAGCATAAATTAGCCAGGCATGCTAGTATGCATCTGTAGTCCCAGCTGCTCAGGAGGCTGAGGAAGGAGAATCACTTGACCCCAGGACGTCAAAGCTGCAGTGAGCTATGATCATCCCACTGCATTCCAGCCTGATGACAGAGTGTGACCCTGGAAAGAAAAAAAGAAAAGAAAGGAAAAAAGAAGAGGAGAGGAGAGGAGGGGAGAGGAGGAGGGGAGGGGAGGGCAGGAGGGGCGGGGAGGGGCGGGGAGGGCAGAAGGCAAGCTCTGAGAGTTAGAGGATTTGTGTTTCAATCCCAAGAGTTGAGGGAAGGGAGAGGTCAGTATGAGCTGGAAAAAGCTTACTAGAGAAAGTGGCACCCAAGCAGGGCTTTCTAGGATGCACAGAATTTGGGAGGCAAGGACATGACAAGAGACAGGGATAAACAGAGCATCAGCTGATGCAGTGAAGACGCTCACCTGGGGAAAAATGAGGTAACATTAGACAGTCAGGGTCAGGCTAAGGTCAACATAGCTTTGTAAACCAGGACACAAGTTTGCATTTGAGTCAACAGGCAGCATTGAGCCTTTGAAAACCTTTCTATGATTCTTTAACAGTATGCCAAGTGGTTGGAATTTTTGGATTGGTAAGAAAAGCCAGAAGATTGGAGGAAAAATGATTAGAAAGCTATTTATTGGGAACACAAATTACTGTATCTGTTAGCGATCTTTACTGACAATCTATGATGCTTCGAGTGGGCTTTAACTTATTCTAGAAAAAATATGGAGGGAAAGAAGAAACAAAAATGATAAAATGTTTATAATTAATGAAGTTTCATGATAGATGTATGTGTGTTCAGTATACGATTCTGCCTACTTGTATGTGGGTTTGAATGATTCCATAATAAAAAGTCAAGTTTCTAAGTCTACTGGGTAACCCAAGAATAAAGTCTTGAAAACCTACATGTGGGTGGTGGCAGAGAAAATAGAAAAAAAAAAAAATTAACAGATTTTTTTAGCTACGCTATTAACTGATTAACAGACATTTTGACCTTGATAACAGATTTCATCTAACTTTAGCTGAGCAAAGAAACAAAACTGATTGATTTATATAGGCAGGGAAATAGAATAATGTCATAAAAGAGAAACTTGTCAGCTGTCTATAAATCCTGCACTTTAAATGATGTGCCTCATTAACCTGTATGATTAGAGTGTGTGTGGAAGTTAATAACCCGTGTGAATTACATTTCTGTGTCTCTATCTTATTATACCGCATTGGCAATGATCCTGGGTGGCTTACCGTAGCCCGGAACTCCTGTGCTGAGGCAGTCCTCCCGCCTCAGCAACCACATAGCAGACACCACAGACATGTACCACCATACCTGGCTAAAAATGTGTCTTTTTTTTTTTTTTTTTTTTTTTTTTGAGACAGAGATTCGCTCTTGTTACCCAGGCTGGAGTGCAATGGCGCGATCTCGGCTCACCGCAACCTCCGCCTCCTGGGTTCAGGCAATTCTCCTGCCTCAACCTCCCGAGTAGCTGGGATTACAGGCACGCGCCACCATGCCCAGCTAATGTTTTGTATTTTTAGTAGAGACGGGGTTTCACCATGTTGACCAGGATGGTCTCGATCTCTTGACCTCGTGATCCACCCGCCTCGGCCTCCCACGTGCTGGGATTACAGGCTTGAGCCACCGCGCCCGGCCTAAAAATGTGTCTTTTAAAAAAAAAATCTCCAGGAATATTTTGGGTAGAAGTATCATCCAAATGCTTGTTTTTTCCAAATGATATATTTTGAATTTTCCTTACATATGTATAAGAAGTTACACCAGACAAAATTGCTATCCTGAAGATGATCAATTCTTCCCTATCTATGAGAGCCTAGAAAGGAGAACTTTTTGGAAATTTTAAAGGATTTTGGAAGGAATACTTCTTGGGGGCAAAAAGAAAAGGATGCCTTTTTTAAAGACAAATGAAAGATGATATCTATGGGGGAAAAAAAAAAAAAAAAAACCTTTGGAGCCAATTTGGAAAGGCAGGCTCTCAGTGGGCACACTTCTACTGAGGAAAACACCAAAACTAACCCTGGAGTGCTGGAATAAACGAGCAGTTCACCTCCAGAGCCGTCAACACCTGGGCTTCCACGAAGCCCAATCAGGAAGTACCCTACAGTCTCATGCAATCACTTGAAATTAAAGTCCTACCCGAGAGATGGTTGGCTGCAAATAGGGAGAGCAAGCCATGTGAATTAATATACCATGAATTGATAAAAATAAATAGTAATTTAAAACGTAAATCCCAGATCAATTAAGCTAAGGAATCTAGTGTTATATCACAACCTGAAATTTGTCCCGATCGTCAAGCCAACAGGAACGCTGCTGTTCCAACAGGTAAACGCATGCTGGATCCAGCTACCAAGTTTCCAGAGCGGCTGAAATCTTTATTTTTGGGCCAATAGCCAGAATCCTCAAAAAGATAATATCTAGACCTGAAAAGGTTTATTTCAATTGAGTTTTAGCAAAGTGGGATCAATTATTATTGTATGAAACTGGATTTGACCCTTTACTTTTAAACATTTGCAGTTTTCAGGGACTACTGTTACCATTACAAGCTCAGATGCTGTAAAGCATAAGGATTTAATTTGATTTGGGATCATGTTGCTTCCCACATGGGCAGCTCTAGGTAATGTGATCCAAGGTGAAGAGCAGCAGATTCATTCACATTCACATTGGTACCAGAAAGCAAAATGACGGGTGGTAATCACAAAAGCTTTGTTGGAAGTTGAAGATACTTAAAGTGCTTTTAATCGTTACCATAATTTTTGAGTCACAGCTCAATAAATATTCTTCTTCTCTTAAAGTTTATCAATGGTAAATGAGTCACCTGTTCAATGTTTGATATTATAGCTAATAAATGAAATAGAAATATTTTACCATATATTAGATCAACAATAACATGTAAAAGGTACTCATAGATTCTGAACAGACCGTAGAATTGCTTAAAAAGAAATTCATCTTATAAGTTCCAGAGATCTGTTGTACAACATTTTTCCTATAGCTAACAATAATATATTGTACACTTTACAGTTTCTAAGGAGAATATTCTTACCATGATAAAATAATTTTTTTAAAAAGGAAATATTAATCTTACTCATTTTATAAGAGAAATAATAATAACAGAAATTATTATAAATCCTCTTTCCTGGTGTAGTGAGTTTTCAGTTAAGGCTGCCCAAAAGGTATGTCCACATCCTAATCCTCAGAACCTGTGAATGTAACCATATTTGGAAAAAGGGTCTTTGTACAATTAAGAATATTGTGGTCAGACATGGTGGCTCACGCCTGTAACCACAGCACTTTGGGAGGCCGAGGCAGGCAGATCATTTGAGGTCAGGAGTTCGAGACCATCCTGGCCAAAATGGTGAAACCTCATCTCTACTAAAAATGCAAAAATTAGCTGGACATGGTGGCACACGCTTGTAACCCCAGCAACTTGGGAAGCTGAGGTGGGGGGATTGCTTGAACCCGGGAGGCGGAGTGTGCAATGAGCTGAGACCGTGCTACTGCATTCCAGCCTGGGTAACAGAGAGAGACTCCGTCTCAAAAATAAATAAATAAATAAATATTGAGATGAGGTCATTCTGGATTACTCAGGTGGGCCCTAAATTCAGTGGTAAGTATCTTTGTAAGAGATGCACAGAGAGGAGACACAGGAAGAAGAAAAGGCCGTGTGGAGATGAAGTAGACGCTGGAGTTAGAGTGCCACAAGGCAAGGAACACCGGGAGTCATTCGACGCTGGAACAGGCAAGGCATGAATTCCACCTGGAGCCTTTGGAGGGAGCCTGGTGCTGCCAACATCTTGGTTTCAGAATTCTGGCCTCCAGAACTGTGACGAAATGTTTTTCTCTGAGTTAAGCCACCACGTTTGTGGTTGTTACACAGTCCTAGGAAACCGATATAGTTGAGAAACTTAAACAGCAGAACCACCTTAAAAAAGCGTTTTCTGAAAGCAGGAAGGAAAACATGAGGTGACTCATGATTGTATCTTCAAAGCTGGTTTCTATACCATGGGATCCAACACTGCATACCTTCATCAGCTGCTAGTTCATCCCATAGGCATTCCAGCAACCCATTCTGTTACCACCATATGGCGACTGCCCAGCCACAGCTCCCTCCAGAGTCTGCATTCCCTAATTAATTTAGACAAAAATTGTGCTAGGATCACCACATATAATCTGCCAGAAGCCCTGAAAACCCTGGAGATTTTGATCCAGGAAGAGCGGGATGGGGCCTAGGCATTTGCATGTTTAACAAGCTTCACACAAGGTACGAATGTCCACCAAAGACTGAAACCTTGAACCTAGGGCACTCAGCAGCAGCACCAAACTCTCTTGGACTGATAGGTAAGGGGAATGGTGTGATAGAGAGAGCAGGGAGCACAGGCCAGAGGACAAGGAGTACAAAGAAGAAAGTAAGACACATTTTGAGAGGACTCTACAATCAGCCGGGCCCATGCCTGTAATCGCAGCACTTTGGGAGGCTGAGGTGGGCAGATCACTCGAGGCCAAGAGTTCGAGACCAGCCTGGCCAACATGGCGAAACCCATCTCTATTAAAAATACAAAAACATTAGCCAGGCGTGGTGGCACGTGCCTGTAATTTCAGCTACTCAGGAGGCTGAGACACGAGAATTGCTTGAACCTGGAAAGTGGAGGCTGCAATGAGCCAAGATCATGCCACTGCACTCCAGCCTGGGCAACAGAGGAAGACTCTGTGTCAAAAAAACAAACAGAAAGAAAACCAATCTTACTCCTCCTAGAAATGTGCCATCCATGCAATATTTCTGGGTCTGCACAGACTCCAAAGGCTGGAAGCATAAAAGTACTTCTGTATTAAGTCATAAACTGTATGTGAATAATAAAAATATTTACACACTGAAGAATAAAATACATCAAGAAAAAATAAATTTTACAAAGTCTTTAGGAACTTTTAATTGAATGTCTACAATGCGTCAGATACTGTGCTAGGTGCAGGGCCTCTGATGACGAATAAGGCAGTGTCCCCTGTCCTCTCAAGGATTAATCCAGGGCACCAGCAAGAACAGCCAAAACCTAGTAGCATGGTTACAAGTAATCTCCAACCTTGTACCCAGACCCGATGTGAAAGGAATCACCGCAAATTTAGCCAGTGGCTGAAGCGGATTTCTCTGAGGTCATATTCAATACAGAACAACTGAGGTTATCAGAAAACGGAAGTTAGTGACCATATGTTTAAGAAGCTGACATTTATTAAAAGTCAGAGAAGTTTTGAGGAAATTCTCCTGTCCTGATTAAGTAAAAATATAGAAAGGATATTAAATGTTACTGATTTGACTAACAAATTGAGCTGGAAGATTTGATCTCTGACTCTTGCAGGGATTCCTCAATGAATATCAAACTACAGCGCTAACAGTCCTTTGCAAAGACAGACTGCCTGATTTTTTTCTTTAATGAGTCCAACTATGCCCATTTTTATTACCATGTCATCCATGTCATTGTGAAATCATGTGGCAGAATTAAATTCAGAACCATGACAGTCAATAATTCATTAGTAATTAATAGTATAAGTCTTCTTCAAAACATCGCCTCCCCAAACAAAACCAGTGACTCTAACCAGGATTGGCATACATTCATTCACCCATTTAACCAGTATTTTATGAACTGCTTCCATGTACCAGGCACAGTGCTAGGCACTGAAGTGTTAGCAATAAGCACACAGTCTTAGCTTCTGTGAGGCTTGAAGATGAATTCAATCAAGAGCCATTTCCCATATACCTGTGGCTAATATCATGAATCAATCACAGCACCCTCTCCTGACAAGCCCCTACGAGCCTGAAGATCTTTCTCAACTTGATACTGGAGAATATTACCAGAGGTGGAACACAATTTGAATCTTATTGGCCTTTCCAGATTCTAACTAAGCTATATGAAAATCACCTGCTATTCCCACAAACGACTGTCTTGGTTCATGCTGTTTCTTTCTTTCACCTGACTCTCCTCCTTTATATGAACATCCAAATCAACTTTTCAGAAGATACAGTTCAAATGCTCTACCCTGAATCCTCGCCAGTCTGAAAGAAATGTCCCCTCTGAATCTCTATACTTCTTTTTTAATGCTACTTAACATAGTCTACCTAATAAAGTACATGCCACGTCTCTCACGTAAGCATCTTAGGGCTAAGAAATGTCTCACGTCTTCACCTCAAATCATTCACATCTTTGCACACGCACACAAACATACTTGCTAGATCCTGGTTCAATTAATAACGACAGAATTTAGGATTAAGAGAGAAGATAGCAGCTCACTTATGTAAAGCTCACTGTAGAGCTATGTTCAGTGAGAGTTCATCATTTCTGCTGTTCTGGTTAACAGGTTGCATCAGCAAAGCAAATTACTCTTAAAATTTCATTATATGAAAGAAGAAAAAGTATTATTTGATGTGCAGAAATGAAACTGAAGTGGAAACTTGTGAGTCATGGTCTTCTGAAGGCTGTGAAGCCCCAAGTATGTATGTACACAGCATTTATGTGTATACACATACTTGCATTTTTCCAGGGAAAGGATTCATAGCTTTCACCAGATTCTCAAAAGAGGCTATCAGTTAAGAACTAGAATATATGTGCAGTAATTATAATGACATACTGACAGATATTGATGTGTTTGTTTTCACACATCAAAATGGCTTGCTGGGAAAGTGAAGAATCTTTTCCAGGTTTATATCCCTCTAAGGATGATCCTGGAATCTCCAAACTGTTTTTCCTGTGATTCACTGCTCCCACTTAGCTTGTTTTTTTCTTTTTTAGCATATAAGCATCTGAATGATTGACAGCATCTGTTAAACTTCCATGATATTTTCCGAACCTAACACACCTCTCTACCAGTACGCTTAGCAAATAGATTTTGATGTTAAATCTTGTATACCTTCAGGAAATACGTTCTCCAAAAAACCCAAATTAAGATATATTAACTAACTCAAGGTATTTAAAGTTGTCATTAATAGTACTTTTTCTACCTAGGGAAATATAAATAAGGCACCCGGAAAAGAAAATACAAATAAGACAAATAATATTAGTGAATTAGTTTATTTAAAACCGTCAGTTTTTCCAATGTGAATGGACTGGTTCATATCACACCATATTTGGAGATACAAGGTGATTATAACCAATGTGTCTACAAGACATACTGGGTCAAACAATGTGATCAATCCAAAGGGTATCTTTTAAAAAAGAATTTAAGTACTCAGCTGCAAAGATAAGGTAGTCAGTCACTAATGAGATTTCTCATTAAAAAAAAAAAAAGGTTTTTAATGAGTCAAATTTATTACAAAAACTTAGTGTGTAATCAAAGCCAAATGCATTCCTCAGGTATGCCAGAGTTAAGAAAAATAATGTTAACAGAATGTTATTTAAAAATATAACTTTTTCTGAATGATATTATATAAAACATAATGGCATATTATCGTCATTTGACAATAGAAAATAGGAAGACGTATTTCAATATTGACTTTTTGTTGTTTCTATAAAGGTAAAAAAAAAACAAAAAATTTCAACAGAACACATAAATCAGAAATTCTAGAGGGCAAGCCATAAAGAGACGTTCTCCTCAAGAGCATACAACTGCCAATCGGGCACTGTGGTCACTACTGCAATCCCATCACTTTGGGAGGCTAAGGCAGGCAGATGGCTTGAGCTCAGGGGTTCAAGACCAGCCTGGGCAAGGCGGCAAGATCACGCCTGTACAAAAAGTAAAAAAATGAGTCATGCATTGGTGGTGTACACCTGTAGTCCCAGGTACACAGGAGGCTGAGATGGGAGGATCACTTGAGCCCAGGAGGTCAAGGCTGAAGTGAGCCAGGATCACACTACTGCACTCAAGCCTGGGTGCCAGAGCAAGACCCTGTCTCGGGAGAAAAAAAAGTAAAAGCATGCAATTCCCTACAAATAATGTCTAATTGCAATGCATGAGAAAAAGCATCTTTACACTTCAAACATATCTTTCAGCCACTAAATGAACAACTCCACAACTCCCCATCTGCTTTATCTATAAAGACTTCATGATTACACAATAAAAACTCCTTAGAATTGTAAAAACTTTTTAAATAGCAAAAATTCACTTGTTCTTTTCTATTTTAGACTTATACATTTCAAATATGACCATGTTAATGACCAAGTATGTACAACAGTTTTAAGGACAAAAAGAACAATTATATACAGTTTACAAAGATCAAATTCTAAACATGGACACCTTTCATCTAGTCCAATGACTGAAGCCTCTCCAATGCCAGTAACTCCCAGGTACTGCATCAGGCCGAATGAAGCCTCAATGCTCTATTTACCGTTTTCCTTTCACATGCTTTCGTTTTTCTTAAAGAACCATTCACGATTTACTTTGCTTTGACACTGGCAATAGCCACATGAATAACGCTCTGTGCCACAAATCAAAGTCCTCTCCTACTCAAAAGCTACTGTCAATTGAAGGCAATATTACCATTCAGATCAAATTCAGATGTCTAGATCCCAGATACCTGGGTAGAAAATATGCAAATCTGCCAAGAGAAATGAGATATTCTTCTTGTTTTCTTTTAATATAACCCACTATATAATAGTGAACTAAATATGTTTGTTTCATAGAAACAACTTACATTTGCCAATACAAGGCAAATGGTCTATGTACAGATACATCAGGACTGCCTAACTGACAGTGAGTGTTGCTAGCCAGGGCTCCAAGTTAATGGAGCTAAGACGGTGGAGCTCTCTGCTGAATGGACTTTCCCTTCAGGATACGTCGGATCTGGAAGAGAAATAAATAAATTTCTGAGGTTTATTTCTTATGGCCAATATGGTGCATTTCCTTCTGAGCTTTATTCCTTTGTTATGCATGCTACGCTACTCCTATTATCTTGTAGGTATACGAAGAAATACACACAATACTTGTCAAGATTTTAAGGTGACCTTCAAAAATCCTAAACTCCTTTTAAAGCTTATTTTGGATCTCCTATAATAATCTTTGGGTCCAAGAAAGTAAAACATTTCCATTAAAAATTATCTGAAGCTAAAAATTTCCATAAGTTTAAATAACACCTAGGTTCTCTTCCCAATCTTTACTCTTGCTATTTGCGAGAACATTTAGTATAAGGCAGCAATTCAGGCATATTATGATATCTCACTCATCTTGAAGTCAGCCTCAACTAACGGGAACACAAAACCCACCTTATGATACACACAAAAGTAAATCCCTAATACATTCGAGTCAAAACAGCTGCCATGATATTCAAGTATTAAAGCATCTGCACTTAACTTCGTGGATCACAGAAAAGATCCCGGCTCACTCGGAGTGATTCATTTTATACCCCGGTCTGACAAATTTTATTTTCTATCTCTCAGCCTACAGCAGATTAGCAGCAGCAATTTGGAAGAAGGCGGACTGGGGTAGGGGGTACAACTGACAGCTGCTGGAAGGAAACACACGACCACAGGCTGACGATGAAAGGAAGGGAGAAGACCTCTACCTGCCCAAAATACACAAAATACCAAAGCAACAAAGAGAATAATCTGAAAACATTTAATGAAGAGTTAAATGGCTCAACACCTCAATAATCCCTGAGAGCATAGTTATAGGACTCCACAGACAGGGAAGTAGGAGCAAATACTGGGCGTAGGACTCGGCCTTTTATAAGTTAATGATGGTTCTGGTCCTTGGAATCTCTCTGAATATCAATTTTTTCAGCTGAAACTTGAAAGTTGCAAAGTTCTTCTAACATTAAACTATACACATGAAAACTCTTTACCAACTATCAAAAGACTTTACAAAGAGCTGTACAAATAGGGGCTACTGTAACATTGTGGTCATAATGACAGCTCAGAATGCTAAACTGCATTCCACATATTTTATTTTGTGATTAGTAAAGTATGTAATGACCTAGCCACAGCCACAATCCCCCTCATTCCTGCCAGGAAAGGATTTCCATCAAAAACCCTTCAAATTCTTAAAGGAGTAAGTTCTTATTTACTCATGAAACTATCCAATTCTCAATAATATATAAGCACACTTGATGAATAAAGCATTAATTCTGTTTAAAGTATAAACTATTTCTAGGTTTGAAATTACGTAAGTACCTTTTCCATTTTTTGTTCAGTATCACTTCGTAAATAGAAATACTTCTAACTATTGATGTTCCCTGAGCTCTTACTCCGTGCCTGGGACTATCGTGAGCACTCCACAAATAACAACTCATTTAATATCCACAATACGTGGAGGCACACACCTTACAAAACCAAGATTCTCTTTCCTTGGTACCTGCCGGAGCCTTTGTACCTTTCCTTTCCAGACCTTAAACCGTTCTGACTTACTCTAAACCTAAGTTTGTGCTACAGAAAAGACTACCTGACTAATCATTTTGAGTCTACAAATAAACCCTCAAATTTCTTAACTGCTCTGTTTCCAAAGGAAGAGTAACTCCAAGCTGCTGTGAGACACACACTGACAGAGCCCACCTGAAGAGCCACAGCTGGCCTTTGCCCTGCACGGCCTCAGCTCCCTTTTACGTTTCAGGCTGGGGTGCCAAAAAGTACTTCCTCCCCGTCCCATGCCTCTCACCTGTTCTCCCACAGGGCCATCAGGAACCAAATGCACTGGCTGTTCGTTCTCCAAGTTCCGAGTACTTGGGTCTGCTCCCTTCCTCATCAACAGGCGGACAGCATCCAGTTGTGTCAGCCGACACTGCAGGCTGGCAGCAACATGGAGGGCAGTGTTGCCATTGTACGCCTGAAGAGAAAGAATGCAACACCAGACATCAGGAAGGAGGAAATCCCGTGAAAGGAGCTGAGAATACTCGGAGGTGTACAGAAGGCCATTCCAACTCTGGTGTGGTTATTAAAGCTTTCTCAAAGTACCTTTGCATTCACAAAAGACAGGCAACTGGGCAGCTCCAAAAACAGGCGAATGAGTTCCAGATTTGCTTCTTCAGCTGCCAAATGCAGGGCTGTGCGGCCACTTTTGCGATCCTTGTCCAAGGCAAGAGGAGGGGGGGAAAAAAAGCAAATTTAGATACCATGCCTTGGAAAACACTTTTCACCCAGTCTCTCGAATGTCTCACTCAGCTTTGGAGGCTCACTTTGAATGTGCCCTTCTCCACAATGCCCTGCTTAATCCCAAGCTAAGTGGAATCTTTTATTCTTCTTAAATTTCCTATGAATTTGCTGACATGCCCCTTGTCACAACGTACCCTTTTATACAGAGTGGTCATAAAATGTAGAAAAAATAAATGATATTTTTAAATCCCGTGTCATAACATAGCGGTAAACCGTTTATTGTTATTCACCTGTGTTTCCAGACTTGATGGCCTCCCTGTAGACATATATTTAGCTGTATCTCTCACCTCTTTTACTAGACAGTAAGCCTCAAGAGTCCAAACAGTTTATGACTAGGCATTTTTTCCCCATGTACCCAGTGAGTAAAACCAAAATTTGAAAAGAATAAAATATTTTCCAGTTTAAAACACAGAAGATGAATTCTACATCCTACAACAATGAAGAAATCCTTACAAAAAGCCCTACCTTTATTCTCAGTGTATGAACACGGAAGCCAAAATGACAATATCAATTTCAAGCATTTTCTTTTCCTTCCAAAGACTAATTTCTTTTACACCCAACTGACCTTTTGGATAATAATCCACGGATTTAAAGCAAATCAATAAAACATGAAATGATCTGTTAAAATCTGGGCTTCTTAACCACCCATACATGGCTACTCTCACCATTAATTTCAAAAAAGAAAAAATGCAGTTTGAATCTGTACTTGGAAGCAAGGTCTTTTGCTAGAACCACTTTCTCCCCTATCCCATCTCAGACCTTTTCTGTGAACTTACCTTCGCTTCCACTGCTGCTCCCATTTGAATTAGGCACTTAATGGTATCAACCAGACTCTTATTCTTCAGTAAAAGCTCCTGAACTTCAGGTGAATGAGGCTGTTGATTTCTCTGGAGCTCATGGACCACAGCATTGTGGGCTATGACTGCACAGTGAAGAGGGGTCAGGCCTGGAAGAAAAGCATAATCAAGCAGCGGTCAGGCATCCCATCAGGTCTTTTGGTCCTTCTCTAATGACAAACGTTGAGGACGGCCTCTAACTCTACCTGCCAATGGGCTCCACCAGAACTAAGGCAGTCTGAATACAGTCCCTTCATTGGGTCTTGGTGCTAATTTTACCTACAGAATACTCTAGCTTTTATCATCTCCCTTCCTGCTTAGTATGATCCTTAGTGCTCTTCGACCTTACCGGTCCCCCGCTCTAAGGGCTCTGAATCTAATAAAGTTTCAGCTGCTTACCATCATAGTTAGTTGCCTCAAGATCCACAAACTGATTGCTCCCCACTGCTCCCTTCTGAATCGCCTGCAGATTTTAAAAACAGACATCTGTTAGCATCACAAGCTGCACAGATACCTAAGTATTAGAATCCCCAAGAAATGAATAAGTTAACTCAAAACAGATTATTGCAACAGGCAACCTGTTTCCAACTTCTAATATCCAACTCTATCTCTCTGGCCTCGAGGTGACGGAAGCTGCCTCTCACCTGAAGCACCTGGGAGTGGCCCTTCTCAGCACAGACATGCAGAGGTGTTCTTCCCCAGCAGTCAGTGGTGTTCACCTGCGCCCCGAGGTTCACCAGATCCTGCACGATGAGATGCTGATTGGCAGCCACTGCCACCTGAAAGGCACTCTGTGGATATTCAGAGAAAAAAAGTCATTTTAAACACACAATGTTATCGTAACAAGAAATATGAAACTAAACTGTGACAGAGGGAAAAACCCACATAGAGAAAATAAATCCTTTTAATAAGCAATCAGATACTGCAAGACAAGGAAACCAAAATAAGCCTTGGGTGTGGCTTTATTACCCTCAGTGTTTGGTCAAATAGCTACAAAGTTAATGTTAATAACCTCAAGGTTGATGGTGGCAAAAAGTCAATATCTCGAAGTTAATATTAACTAATCTCTCTGATCTTGAGCTCTGAGATGATCTACGCAAGAGGCTGGTCATCGTTCACTTCACCGTGACCCCCTCTTTGCCGTCTCAGACTCTGCCAAGGCCCTCACCTGCCCATTGTGCTCTTTAATATCCAGCATATGAAGTGCATTCATCTTTCTTGCAAGAACATAGGAAAGTGCCCTTCTCCCTTGGGCAACAGCAATATGAAGGAACCTGGGAAAAAAGGAAAGGAAAAGAGGTGAATTATTTGATTTCACTACGTTCCTCTTAAAAAAAAAAAAAAAAAAAAAAAAAAACCTTCCTTCAGCCTCCTTTTTATATATTGGTATACTCAAGTGAAACATTACAAAGAATAATCTGTCTTTCCTGCTACACTGATAATATATCCCAGTTGGAGCAGGATGAGTTAGGCTACCAGAAATAAGAAAAACAACGTCAAGCACCATGCTGATCGCTTTAAGTCTATTATTTTTAATACTCATAAAACTCCTATATGGGAGATATTATCATTTTCCATGTCAAGGAACTGAGACACAAGGAGGGTAAATAACTTGTCCAAGGCCACAAAGACATCGGGACAGATTCAGATCTACAAACCAACTCACAGTTTATCCCTCGTCATGATCTAATTGTTTCTGTTCTACAGACATAGTCTAAGCTGGTCTTCCAAACCCAATTACTCAAGAAGACACAGATATTTTTATCAATTTAGAACAGGTTATTTCTTCAGCCAAAAACAATTTCTGGGAAAACCCTTTCTTGATATATTAGCTATCACTGAGTGGCGCCTTCTGTCTACACTAGTCATCTTGGTTAGCCAACCACTAACTAAGGTATACCCTGGTATACCCTAGCAAAAGTCTAGGCTCACTATTCCAACAAGTGTGGCTTACCGAATTAAGAACATGACATAAAAGGACACTCACGTGTCACCATCTGCATCCTTTGAAAGAAACTGGTCTTGGGAAATATTTGCCAATTTGCTTTCCTCCTGCTCCACTTGCCACTGAAAAAATGACTTCCCTAACTGTGTGGTGTTCATTGGATTTCCAATGTTAGGGAATGGCAGTGGCATGCTGGAAGAGTCAGGGGCCATCTCATGCCCCGCCATGGCGTCACAGGTGCTGTTGGGCATCACGCTGAAGTTGTGCAAGTGGGCACCGTTTTGCGGCTGAACGCTGGAGGAAGTCTGAATGGGATGAGCAATATTCTCAGATTCCCCGTGACTACTCAGAAAGGAAACTAAACTTTGGTTTGGGCAAAACTGTGATTCTTGACCATCAAAGAGGTTTGGTTCATAAGTGGGGGACTGGGAAGGTCTGGAAAAAGGACTGTATTCCAGAGTGGGTTTGTGGGTGTAGTGTGGCTGCTGCTCTACGTGCTGGTTCTGTGGAGAATACTGGTACAGGGAAGCCTGGTCTATCATCTGTGGGGAGCCGCTGACTTGGAATGGCTGATATTTCTGAGGTGGAGAGAAGACCTGCCCTCCATGGAAGTCCTGACACTGCTCTGCTGGGGAGCTCTGGGGGACGACCGCAGGGCTCATCCAGCTAACTTGAACTGTGTTCAGGGACACGGGGCTGCATTCATTCTTAATGTTGATAATGTTCTGGAGCAGATCAGCACTGCTGTCCTGCTTGGGTTCACTGTGATGAACATCTTCCATGCTCTCCCCAGATGTTGGTGTTTGAGGTGGTGTCTGGAAAGAAAGAAAATGCAACTTGCACACTCACTTCCTTCTAAAATTATCCCAGGAGTAATTCCCAAGGGAGAGTCAGAGGAAAATGGTGAGATACTTACCAAAAATTGGGAATGCAACAGAGCTGGCCTTTTGCAAACTGGTCCATCAGACAACGAATCGGGCCCTTTCCTTTTCCCACCATACGATACTGTGTTCTTCAATTCTATACCCAAAAAAGGAATACAGCCTCTGTGATCATTTTATTTTATAAACATTACCCACAATTATATTATTTTACTCTGAAGCCCCAAAAAAATGATGAATACAAGTGACTCTTACCTGTGAACTGTTCTATGTTCACACCTTGTGTCTATTAAAAAAAAAGTTTCCAAGTTAGTGTATACAATATGACTTCCTCTTAATGTACATCAATAAGTAGGCTTATCTCCACCACCCTTTATAGCTTACCATAAATCTCTGATATGGTTTTTCTATCAATATTTATTTTCTATGTCAATTTTTATTCTGTCTTGAAACTTCCTCATTTTCACTTTCACCTTAGCTCAACGCAGGTCAAGATGAAATGAATAAGACCATTTGATTTTTTCCCCTTCTCGTTAAAATGTTCCATTTCAACTGAGTCCCTGACCTTGCCTTCATTTATTCATTCATTAAGTTTCTCTTGCCCACCTACACCAAGTGTCTGGTACTGGGCTAAGTAGTAGGATACGGCAGAGAAGACAAATATGGTCACTGTCCTACGAACTTTGTCATCTATGAAAAATTCCAAGTGACTTATTTGATGACCGGACCCAGGTCATCATAACCCTGACAGACTAACCCCTCCACCCCACCCCACACTCAAAACAGAAAAATGATGTCACCTTAAAATCTTGGCCGCAAGCCTTCTGTTTATGACTTCGGATGTGCAACAGGAGTTCTTTCACCGAGTTCTTTACCCGAACACCTTGAAAGGGGCCTCTGTGCTGCCTGCCAACCCCCACATGGGGCTCAACTGTTCAAAAGAAAACAAAACATACTCCTGGTTAAAGAGCTTCACAGACAGAAACGTTAATAATCCCAAAAGTACAGCTGTTGCCTAATGCATAAACTCCCCAAGCGGCAGACTGCAAAACCTTTCTAACTCGCTCCGGTCAATCAATGGCCTTGTGTGTCCCCAGCTCTGCTCAAGAGTCCTACGTTGCCTGATATCTTTCTCTACTGGGTACCCTAAGAAATTAAAGTTCATAAAAATGTGGTCAAGGATCCTCAGAGCCAATAGATAAACCCAAATCAAGCCTCTCCATCTCAGCTCCAACCACCCATGAGAATGGATCACAAATTTTGCCATCGTGACTCTCATAGCTCTGTAATTATTCTTGACTTTTGTAAAACCTCAGGGAGCAAGTGATAATGGTGCATTTTTAGCTTTTTAAACCAATGGTTTTACGTTCACATCGAAATTTTAACGTCTATTAATTCCGCTCACCTAAGAAGGCACAAAACAACTTCCGTCAAAGATCTCAATGTACCAAAACCTGACAATTAACAATGTCTTAGATTTATGACTTATTATTTCCTTCAATTCAACTGTGCCAAGAAAGCTGCTTAAATTCACCGAGCTTAAACACATTTCCACATAAGCACACAGGATTTCCCCTCACTGACTGTTTTTGGAATTACTTATACAGGCCTTCTAAGTAAAAAGGAAATCTGCTTGTTTCACTTTTAAATTCTGAAATCCACTTTAGCATTTAGTATAGAAACGCAGTACTACACTTCTGATCACTATTATGTCACAACCTCTTAGTACGTTTGTTGAAGACGAATTCACAAAAAGTCAGGAAATGAATAATTCGGCCACTCCATCAAGTGTAGAAAAAAATAAGATGGGACAAAAAACAACTCATAATTTGAACATATGTATCTATCATAAATACATGAAATAAACAGTTCGGTGATAGGGTAAGTGAAACATTAGTTGGCTTTATTTTTCAGTTTAGGGATTTCAAGAGATACCAGAATTGGCAGAATCTAAGATACTGCATTTCTCTGGAATGACAACAGTTAGTAATCCAACGTCACAGAGAGAAAAAAATGCAGTTTCAGAAATCCCCTGTGGCTGTGCGGTAAACCAAGGGCCTAGCAAAGTTTCCGCCAGCTGAAAGCCAAATGTGGGAGAAAAGGTCCTATACACACATTCTTTCTGGATCTGCTACACATTTAGCAAGCAGTGGTTTAAATCACTTTTTACATGATTTTAAATGACTTAAAATGAAAATGAGAAATCACTTTTTAAAATAAATGACAACCAAAACAGAAGAGTGGGAAACACCGGAAGGAGACGTTCTTTAAAAGATTCTCAACGTTCAATTGAGGCGCTTTTCTAGCCTACCCACAGGGGCATCCTGTTCCCCCCAGATTATGCAACTCGGTTCACTTAGAGAAAACTAACCAATTCGCAGCCGACAAAAGATAACATTACGTCTTTCTTTACGGCTAATCCATTTTTTTAAGGCACAGAGAACAAAAACAAGACCTCAGAAATTCTGGGCAGACTTCCGAAACTCGCCAAACTCGCCAAACTAAAGGCATAACTTGAGTTGGTTTTCAGCCCGGCTTCACCTTGATAACAGCAGTTTCTTTTCTTGGACAGTCAAATCTTTTCACTTAAAACTTCCATAAATACTCAGGAAGAAGTCAGTCATGACCTTTAACACAGTTCCCAAACCCTTATCCCCTAACTGCAGTCTTTCACTAAAATCGTTACAAGAAGAAAATCACACCTACATCAGACCCCAAATCTCATCACACTACGTTAATTATGACTCAACGAAGCTGCTGCTCAAAGAGTGAGCGATCTCCGGGTCATTCGCCCGGCAGTCAGCGCCGGGCTAGGCGTTTCCGAAGCCCCGAGGCCCGCGGGCCGGCGAGGCGGGCAGGCCCGGGCCAGGCAGGGCGCGGTCTCCCGGTAACTGCTGGCGAAGGTGCGCACGCCCCGCCGCTCAGGAGGGCTCAGGAGGGCGCAGGCGGGCGCAGCGGCCACCCTCCCCCTGGGAGTCCCGCTCCCACCCGCGCAGGCGCGCGCCCCGAGGACGCGGTGGTGGGGCCGTCGGATACCTGGCTGGCGCTCGGCGCGCGCGCCGCCTCTCGGCCGGGACTCCACGGCGCCGCAGGAGGACACCGACGAGGCGGAGGAGAAGTCGGAGGAGTCGGAGCCAGGCGAGCCGGGCGCCGAGGGGCCCGAGGCCGAGCAGCTGGCGTCCCAGGCGGCGGCGGGCGGCGACGCGCCGTAGAAGTGGGCCAGGTTGAGCGGGCTGGTCATGAGGTCGCAGCCGCCCGCCGCGCCCCGCAGCCCCTCTCCGCCGCGGCTGTCGTCCAGCAGCTTGTCCACGATCATGCTCCCGGGCTGCGCGCTCGGGGACCCGACACCTGCGCCACCGGCTCGCTGCGCGCGGCTGCCTCGCGGGCGGGCTCGAGGAGCTGTCGGCGGGCGCACGGCGCGGGCGGGTACGGGCGCGCCCCGGGGCGGCCAGGGTATTTAACCGGCCTCCCCGGAGCCCGGCCCGGCCATTGGCGGTGCCCGGGCCGCCTCCCCGCCCCTCCTCCGGATGCGTCCGGTTTCCAGTAAAATGTACAGGATGAGGCAATGCACCCTCCGCCCTCGCCCCGCCCGCCCGGCTCCGCCCAGACCGACCGGTTGTTTTCCTGCCCTTCACCTGGAAACCCCGATTGCGCGCGGCCTCCCGCCTCGGGACCCCGACCCTTGCGCGCGCCCGCCCTGCCCTCCAGGCCCCCCGCCGGGGAGAGGGCGCGCGGCGCGGGGCCCGGGGCCTGCAGAGGGAGGCGGGAGTCGGCGGTGGGAACCGGTCGGCCTGGTTCTTGGGGACTGGGAAGTCCTGGAAGGAGCGCGCCCCGCACCCCTCTGCCTGCCCTGGCCCGGGCGAGCTGTTAGCCCGAGTTAAGACATCTCTGGAAGGTTCTTAAAGGCCTTTCTCCTCCCGCGCCTCAGCGTAGCCTCCGCTCTCAAACATAGCGTTTGTCGGCGTTTTTAGACACGATGCCGAATGAAAGAGATGTTGGAGCATTTTTATGTCCTCAAATTATCTTCTGGGACGCAAATAATTTTTTAGGTGCAGCCATGAATAAAACGTAATGCCACACTTTTGTATCCTTCATTACTAGAACAAAGCCATCTTAGCAAAATAATATACAAACATGTATGTATCTGTATTATATATACGTAATTTTTAAAATTCTGCATAGCTTTACATTGTATCTGATAACACTGTAATTTTGACCTTTCCTATCTTGAATACTTTTTTCCCAATGGATTTATACAACCATTTATCAAGTCCAGCTAGCAAAAAATGCAGGAATAAGGTTAAATACACACACGCTACGTTAAAAGAAATGGATTATGATTAAATAGCACGAGGGATACAAAGTTCAGTGAGCCACCAAAAAAGAGAAACAACAGGTCTGGTAGACGAAAAAGGAAGTCAGGAGGAAAATCTTTGCAGGGGCGGCGGCATTTAAGATAAGTCCTAAAGGATGGGTGGGATTGGGGCCCACAGCATTTACAGAAAGAACAAGAGCAAAGAATTAAGGAGAAGGTTCATATTAGAGTGTACAGTCCCCTTTTTACGATTGTCAAGAGAAGATGATGACATTAAATACAAAAGGTAACTTGGTGCCTTTCGGTGGAGCACCTCCAGCCGCTGAGACACTGGAATTTTATTTAATAGTCATTGAGAATACATGAATTTTAGGTAGGCAAAATTAACCTGCAAGCAGTTGAGAGAAGATGAGGAGCCCAGAGGCCATTAGGAACCTCTGCAGTAGCCCAGGAGAGAAATGACGGACACTGGGGCAGAGACAGTGGGAAAGGAGGAAGTAAATGGAAAGAAAGAGCTGGGCGGTATTGCTAAGGCAGGCAGAACCCGCGGGTCTGGCTCTTTTGGAGGTGAGGAGCAATAAAAGGGTCCCCAATCAGGCCATGGCTTGGAGCCATGACCAGGTGAACAGGGCCACCAGCTGCAGAGCACAAGAAAATCACATGAGCAGAATGTTCAGGTTTTAGGAGGGAGGGACATGATGAGTTTGGGTTGTTACCCGGTATTAGCAGGTGGTATAAGACCCTGCTGGGGGTAGTCCAAAGTAAATACAGCCATGCCCCACAACGTGATGTTTAAGTCAGCAGTGAACTCCACATACACTGGCGGTCCTGTAAGATTGTAATACTGTATTTTTACTGTATCTTTTCTATGTTTAGATACACAAAAACCTCTGTGTTACAGGTGCCTACAGTATTCAGTACAGTGACATGTTGTGCTGGTTTATTGACCAGGAGCAATGGACCATACCATAGAGCCTACGTGAGTAGTAGGCTAGACTATCGAGGTTTCTGCAAGTACATTCCAGAATGTTCGAACGACGACAAAATCACTTAACGACACATTTCTCAGAATGTTTCCCCATTGTTAAGCAACACATGACTGTATTTCCTTGCTTCTCACAAGTGTATTTCACTAAGACTTCTTGCTGCCTCTCCCTCTAACTCTTTGATAGCTTTAAAAAGACAGATAAAAAGAAAACCAATCCCTCGATGTATCTACGGAAAATACAAGGCTCCAGTAATTGCAATGCCTTGGAAACCAAAATTATTAAATGATGCTCCAAATAAGATGCTGAGTGTGACGGTTAATCTGATATGTCAATTCAACTAGATTAAGGAATGCCCAGGCAGCTGGTGAAACATCATTTTGGGGTATGTCTGTGAGGGTGTTTCTGGAAGATATTTGCATTTCAATCAGTAGACTGAGTGAAGAAGATCCCCATCGCCAATGCGGGCAGGCATCCTGCAATCTGTTGAGGGCCAGGATAGAACAAAAAGGCTGAAGCTGTCTACTTGATCTGGGACATCCATCTTTTCCTACTTTTAGACATCAGCACGCCTGGTTCTTGGGCCTTCAGACTCTGACTAGGACTTACACCACCAGCTCACCTGGTTCTCAGGCCTTCAGGCTTGACCTAGAACTGCAGCACCAGCTCTTCTGGTTCTTCAGCTTGCAGACGGCAAATGGTGCGACTTCATGGCTTCCATAATTGTGTAAGCCTATCCTTCATAATAAATCTCTTTCTACATATTCATATATACCCTATTGGTTCTGTTTCTCTGGAGAACCCTAATACATTAGAGTTTCTCTATAAAATCTACTTGAATTTTGTTTTCTACCCACTAATATTTTATGTATAATAATGGATTTAAATGCCCATTCAAATAAATCCATAGAAAATAATTTTTTACAAAATTATCCTCCTGTTTTAATTATCTTCCCATTTTACATGAGATATGAAAATTCAAGCCACAAACTCATGGCCTCTGGAGAACTTAATATAGACCAAGATGGTCAATGAAATACTAATGTTTCAAACCAAAGTCTGAGTCTGTGCAATGCCAGAGCAACAATATTGTTTGACAAGACCACAACCCCCAATGCCCAGAAGCCCTCCCACACACATCAAAAACTGTTGTTGATATCGCTATTTAAAAATGTTAAATGTACTTTGCTTTATGTAAAAGTTGAAATACAAATTCAATTTGTTCTATTAAGTCAAATTACAGCATGCTGCCGTTGTTCTCATCAAATATGGTTGAACACTCATGCTGTGGGAGACAGACACCATGTTATGAGGACACTGTCTGGAAAAGTCAACTGAGGCCAACAGCCAGCATCCATATGCCCGCCATGTGAGTGAACTACTTTGAAAGTAGATTCTCAGCCCTTCAGATGACTGCAGCCCTGCCCGACATCTTGACCGTAGTCTCATGAGAGACTTGGAGCCAGAACCCTCAAAGACACTCATAGATTTCTGATGCACAAAAACTGTATATGAAATACGGGGCCTTGGGAATTTGTCCGGTTACACTGCTCCATCATAAGCAAAGAAGGGATGAAAATCCTCATCTAACTGACTCAGAAGCCTCATCTTTTGCTTTAAAAAAGAGATTAGAGGATTCATTTCCTCCAGGCTCAGGTGTACTGTCTCCATCTAAAGATACTGAAAAAGATGAAATGATATATCAGAGAGTTCTGTGACAACCCATAGAGGGGAGAGTTCCAGTCCAAAGCTACTGGAAGAAACCGTAAAGAAGGAATAAAATATGAGAACGCCATCTTCCCCCGGCTTCATAAATGTTAATAATTTACCTTAATGTGTCTTAGCAATGAAACATTTTTGAATAGTTTTATGGTGCCAGTTACACTGTAACACTATCTTAAGACCAATAATTCAGAATTTCAACAATGCAATTGAGGGCTGGCTGGGTGCGGTGGCTCACACCTGTAATCTCAGCACTTTGGGAGGCCATGGCAGGAGATATTGCTTGAGCCCAGATGTTCAAGACCAGCCTGGGCAATATAATGAGACCCTATCTCTTCATACAATTAAAAATTAAAAAATTAGCTGGATGTGGTGGCACATGCCTGTCATCCCAGCTACTTGGGAGGCTGAAGTGGGAGGATCACTTGAGCCCAAGAAGTCAGGGCTGCAATAGGCTATGATCGTACAACTGCACTCCAGCCTGGGTGATGGAGCAAGACCCTGTCTCAAAAAAAAAAAAAAAAAGAAAGAAAGAAAAAAGAAATTGTATTTTTAAGTGTAGATATAATGAACTTTTGAAAAACCAAAGATAATTTGGAACAGCTTTTCAAACTTGAAATAAAAAAGCCAGTATCTTATAGTATCTTCCCTGCAGCCCATGGGCCACAGGTTGGACAAGCTTGTCCTACACTATTTAAAAATCCTTCAGTGGCTCTGTATTGCTTTTAGCATGGAGTCCAATCTTCTTAGAATGACAGAAGTCCAAGCCCTGCCTTCCTCACAGGCGGCTTCTTCCCCCTTACCTTCAGTAACATCGTTTCTCACAGCTCTGGGACTTGGCTCCTGCTGTTCCTCTTGCCCCTTCCTCACCCACCAACTCATGTTCACTTAATACCCAGCACTCACTGAAGACTCACTAGCTCCAACACTCCTACAGCCTTTTTCCTGACCCTGCCTCCCTCCCTCCCCTGACCCCAACTCTCACTCCCACTTCTGGGCTAAGGGCCCTTCCTCCCAGTCCCCACACAGACTTCTATCATAGCTCTTAGGATGTGCTAAAATTTCCATTTATGAGTCTGTCTCCTCTATTCCACCACAAGCTCCCAAGACATGCACCCCTTGTCAATAGCCAAGTACCTGTTACTTAGTGGGTAGTTACTTGGTACATATTTAACTGGGTGGTAGAAACAATTGGAAATGCTTCCAAAAGTATTTTATGTCAATACTGTACAGACATCAGAACGAACACTTTGGCCCCTTGAATGAGAATCCCCTCATTCTCAGCACTTGGATTATTATAAAACTACTTTCATCTATCTTGTAAATATAAAAACACAGCCGTCTTTTGCCCAGAATTCTTTGTAAGAAATGTGAAATCTTTCAGGAGCTTTCAAAACTGATATCATGTTATGTGTTCATTTGCTGAATGCTTTTCCTTAAAAATAGTAATCTGTTATTATCTCCACAGCACTGTAAAACATACTTAACATCCCAAGAAACATTTAAACTTCAAGGTCTCCTAACAGATTTTTCTAATGCAGATGAGTAAATCAGACCACATATTTTCAAATTCTAGTTATTCTTCAATATGGTAGTGCTTTATAAATGGCAGGTACCTTTTAAGTACTGGGGCACAGAGGTACCTCAGACAAACACAGATCTCTGTCTCTGTGAAGCTTCTACCTGGCTATGTGACATTCTGGTCCATATAGCATCCATATAACAGATCCTATTACTATGTCTGAGATATATGAACTCAGTTCTACCAGCACTCAAATACTTCCCAACAGACCGCCTCACCAACCAGGCTGTGGCACAGGCAGCTGTAGTTAGTAAGTTCTATAAACTGTTTCCTTACAAATTATTTTGAATGTTCTATGCTGGAAAGATCAAAAGGTTGTCTTTTTTTATTATTACCTGTTCATGTCAAGGAAAAGGTTGTCTTTAAAAGTAATTCTCTGGGTCCTGTTGGCAGCAAATCAGTAGCACCTAACATCAAAGCACAGCATACCATATTGAGGAAATTTCTCCAGGCAGTTACCTAATCATCCTAGAGATGAATCAGCAAAAGGTTTGCATATCTCAGAACATCCTTCTCAGTGCTAAGAGAATGAACTTAGTACCCCGTTGAGTACTATATGTATGGTATGCACAACTTATTATGGGCTGATTGTGTGAAGGCAAAATCAATAGTGTCCCTGGAGTCATGTCTCTGCAACTCCCTCTTATATGAAACCATCAAAGGAGATGCCATATGCTACTCTGTCCTCCTCACAAATATTTCTGAGCACCCACGATGTGTGAGTTAGTCATCTACTAAGAAAAGTGACTCCACTGCTTCCCAGCAGGTACACAAGGTCTGTCCTCTGATGGGCGGTCAGAGAGGCACCTTGCAAAAGTAGGTCACACAGCTGAACATCCCAATCAATACATGCCTTATAAACAGACCCTGAATCACAGCAATGCTGCACTACCCTGAAATACCTTTACAGCATCCCATCCTTCTAGCCCAGCAGAAATCCACGTGCATAAACTGGAAACAAAACAAGTCTTTGTCCCCCTTTAAAATTTCATTTCTAAATTTTCTAAAAGTTTTCCCATTTGATTTCAGAAAATATCCGTATACTATAAAATGCATACGGTTCGTGCAAAATCATATATATGATGGAGTACTGTTTGGTGTTACTCTGAAGGCTCACCTGGGTACCACACACTCTCTCTAATACTGATCATCAAAACTCACACAAAACATCCATATGAAACAAGTGCACCTTCCTAAATTTCACCCTGTAAATGGTTCTTAGCTCATGAGGGTGTTTCCTGGTTTCTATTTATAATGAGGAACTTTATCCACTATAGACACCCAGAAATAAAAATGAGGTAAGTGTGTTTTGTCCAAAAAGCCAGAGAGTGTTACAAGTTCCATGGATGCTTCTGCTTTCTCTGACTTGTTGACAGCTCCAAAAATTTCATTTCCAGACGTATGAATTAAAGCATCCTGCTAAACACTGAATGTGGGAATACTGTCAACTCTTGCATGCTTTAAAGAACACTAAAATCTGAACTGCCTTAAAAAGAATGGTGAGGGACAAAAAAGTATCTTCTGATCCGCACTCCCCTTTCTCCCTCCTTTTTTCCTCTCCGTTCTTCTTTATGACACCCTTTCCTACACAAATCCGCAGATTCTAGACAGTAATACATAGCTCAAAATTACCCATCCCTGTGCCCTCCTACAATAAAAAATGTACAAGCTCTGGGAAAAGATCTCAGCTTTCAGGAAGAAAACTGATGAGCTAATTTACATTGTACTATAAATAAATGATAACTTTGTTACTTTTCCTGGTAATATTTACTTTTTAAGGAGAAAAAAAAAATCTCAAGGCAATTAATTAACCCCAAAGAACTGAATATTTTATAGTTGAATTTTAGGATCCACAGAAATTAAGTGAAGAAAATTTTTGACAAGAAGACCCTTCACCATTCCTTTGTATGAGGCTTTGGCCTACATGGACCTGCAAAGTCCTAGGGCTAAGAACTTGCAACCATTATACTTTTCCTTTATATTTTGACTTAACCCTTCTCTTTTCCCACAAAGAAAATGCTAAATATGAGAGGTCAGTTAAACTGAGCTTAAACTGAGCTCATTAATATAGAAATGGGGTACCAGCACTTATAAATATTCAGCACATCGTTGCTTCATAAACATGTTGATCAGAATTTTTTCTTTTTTTTTTTTTTTTTTTTTTTGTTGAGACGGAGTTTCACTCATGTTACCCAGGCTGGAGTGCAATGGCGCGATCTCGGCTCACCACAACCTCCGCCTCCTGGGTTCAGGCAATTCTCCTGCCTCAGCCTCCTGAGTAGCTGGGATTACAGGCACGCACCACCATGCCCAGCTAATTTTTTGTATTTTTAGTAGAGACGGGGTTTCACCATGTTGACCAGGATGGTCTCGATCTCTTGACCTCGTGATCCACCTGCCTCGGCCTCCCAAAGTGCTGGGATTACAGGCTTGAGCCACCGTGCCCGGCCCAGAATTTTTGTTTTTCAAAACTTTCATATCCAAAATCTCCTTCCCCCTTCCCTTTCTAACACAGATAACACATATCTGTCAAACTGAATGAGGGATAAGAAGATAATCTTATGTCTTATTTACAGGCATGAATGCTTTATATGCCACATTTTTTCAGAAAGAAATTTAATTCTGGAACTTTTAATTCAGAATTTAAAACTTGAGGCCGGGCGCGGTGGCTCAAGCCTGTAATCCCAGCACTTTGGGAGGCCGAGGAGGGTGGATCACGAGGTCAAGAGATCGAGACCATCCTGGTCAACATGGTGAAACCCCGTCTCTACTAAAAATACAAAAAATTAGCTGGGCATGGTGGCACGTGCCTGTAATCCTAGCTACTCAGGAGGCTGAGGCAGGAGAATTGCCTGAACCCAGGAGGCGGAGGTTGCGGTGAGCCGAGATCGCGCCATTGCACTCCAGCCTGGGTAACAAGAGCGAAACTCCGTCTCAAAAAAAAAAAAACAGAATTTAAAACTTGAGGTTTTTTTGTTTTGGTGGATTTTAGAAGAAGTTTGTTTGTTTGTTCTTATAAGTCTCTAGGGATTTATATTGAATTTCTATAAATAAGGACAATAGTGTATGCCAGATAGAATTATAAAAATGTTTAAGATCCGAGGAGAAATCAGTTTATATCATGTGTAAAACACATATCCATGCCAATAAAATAATAATAAACTATAGACCTATAATATAATAATTCTTTGGAAAACTGATAATGTTTATAATAGCTACACTATTGAATATCAACCATATACAGAATACTATGTACTTTATATACATACATTATCTCTAATGTATTAGAAATACAGCTGGGAGGACGGTCAAAGATGGAGGTAGGATACGTAGTTACGAAATCTTGCTGGCCACAATACATACTAGCAGACAAAATACATCAAACATGCATAGCTATCAACAGGAAGAATTTTATGAGAGGGTAATTTAATACTGGAATTAATGAGGAAATCTGAATTGTCAGTTACTAAAACACTATGCTAATTTATTTATTTTTTTATTTTTTTATTTTTTATTTATTTATTTTTTTTTAGACGGAGTTTCACTCTTGTTACCCAGGCTGGAGTGCAATGGCGCGATCTCGGCTCACCGCAACCCCCGCCTCCTGGGTTCAGGCAATTCTCCTGCCTCAGCCTCCTGAGTAGCTGGGATTACAGGCACGCGCCACCATGCCCAGCTAATGTTTTGTATTTTTAGTAGAGACGGGGTTTCACCATGTTGACCAGGATGGTCTCGATCTCTTGACCTCTTGATCCACCCGCCTCAGCCTCCCAGAGTGCTGGGATTACAGGCTTGAGCCACCGCGCCTGGCCTCCACTATGCTAATTTAATACAAATATGACAATTATTTATTCAAACAATCACCTTACTTCCCCAAAATTGCTTTTGCTTATATTTTCTGGATACTTTAGGCCAGGAATTGGCAACCATGGCCTGCAGGCCAAATCCAACCAACTGCACAGCTGTCACCTAAAAATGGTGTTTACATTTTTAATGTTTATATAAGTGCCTGCATAATATCCCCCATCTTGTCTCTTGGCCCACTAAACCTAAAATATTTACTATTTGGCCCATTACACAAAGAGTCTGCCAACCCTTGCTGTAAGCAAAAGTGCTTAGAGGCACTGTAGTGTCCTGACTTTGAAGCCTGCATACCATCTGTAGCATTTACCAGCTACATGACCTTGGGCAACTCTCAACGTCTGAGCCTGTTTACTTGCCTATAAATTACCTATAAATACTAGTCTCTAAATCAAATTTCTAATACGGCATGAGATACTGTGCCATGCATGTCCAGTACTTGACACACTCTAGACACTTAATAAGTGTGAGTTCCCTTCCTGTTCCCATAAATTATTATGACCATTGAGTAAATCTCCCTCTTATTCGTGTGTATATGGCTACAGGGAGTGGAAAATGATAGATTATAGATTGGACAAAACCTGTTAGTCAGACCTTAAATCTGCATTGAATTTTTCTCCCGGAGCACTTTCACGTGTGTACAATCACACTGATGGCAAAGGAGCATAATTATAAAAATATCATAACTGTAGAATTGGTAAGTCAGACAACTACTACAGTGAGCAGTTCCTAAAGATGCACTCAATTGGCCACAGGTTCAGTAAACAGGTTCTCTTGTCGACGTCCTTCGCTTTTTCCCTCTTTCTCTTCTAACCTCATTCTGGCTTTTATAGACTTGTCCTGTTGCCCTACAGAGTGTCCTCTTCCCATCGGCCTATATCATTCCATACAATGTTAAAGTTCCATAAAATTCTAGCAAACAAGGGTTGAGTGGGCCAAACGTTAATTCCGCAGTAATGAGGAGAGGATGGAAACAAAGTCACCCTTTAGTTTCACATGCTCTGTTCACTTTAACTCTCAGATCCTTTGATCTGTGATTCTCAGCCCTGTGTTTTCCACCTGATAGGTTTACCATGCCCCATCAGAAAGCTGCTCTATGACCTGTATGATTTGCTTTCTTTTTTTTTTTTTTTTTTTGAGACAGGGTCTCACTCTGTTACTCAAACTAAGTAAGTGTTGTGGCTCATTGACCCACTATGATTTTCAAAACGGGGATGTGTGGCCCTTGAAAACATTTCCTCAGTGATTTTTTTTGGATAGTCCTTTAAGGAGGAATTCCCCATCTGCTGAAGAATCACTGCTTTAAATTACTTAACACAATAATTCTAGTGCCAGGTATACCACTCAGACTACTGAAAAAGAAAAGCTAGGCCAGGCACGGTGGCTCACACCTGTAACCCCAGCACTTTGGGTGGCCGAGGCGGGAGGATCACCTGAGGTTGGGAGTTCAAGACCAGACTGACCAACATGGAGAAACCCATTCTCTACTAAAAATGCAAAATTAGCCAGTTGCGGTGGCGCATTCCTGTAATCCCAGCTACCCAAGAGGCTGAGGCAGGAGAATCACTTGAACCTCGGAGGCAGAGGTTTCGGTGAGCTGAGATCGCGCCACTGCACTCCAGCCTGAGCAAGAGAGCAAGACTTTGTCTCAAAAAAAGAAAAAAGAAAGAAAAGCTAGATTTACCCAGACTCTTCACCTGTATGACATACAAGTAGATTCAGATTTATGTTTGATTATGATCCCTTAAAAAAGGGAAAGATAGTGGACTTGGTTTAAATGCCTATTCTACCTAAGGTTGTATTTTATTACTTCATCACACCATCCTACAATTGGCAGTACTCCCAGAGAAAAGAATGGAGAAGGGTGTAAACAGATTTCTTATGTTCATATGACCTGGCACCCACATAGGTACAATGAGATGGGAATCTTTAAATACAGGTACAGTGAGCAAAGGGAAAAGAGACCTCAGAGAAACCAAGGACTGCACAAATAACCTATGAAAATTACAAAAAATATAAAAGTAGATACAAACAGATAATCTGATCAAAGTAACCAGAGTGCCAAAATGCCTGGCTTTTTAAAAAGAGTCAAACCTACTTTCTTATAAGGAAATGATGTAGCAGAGAAGGGACCAGTGATCTTGGTTCAGGGAAAGTACAAGTTAAGGGAAAACACAGAAACAAAGCCAAGCTTTTAGTTTGAATATTTAGAGATTCTCAGATACATGTGTCTGTACATTCATTTATTAAAAGGCATTTGTTATGCCCATCAAGGATAGAGTGGACAAAGAAAATGTGGCACATATATGCCATGGAATATTATTTAGCCATAAAAAGGATGAGTTCATTTTCTTAGTAGAGAACTGATGAATGGATGAATGGATGAATGGATGAATCTGAAAACCATCATTCTGAGCAAGCTGACACAGAACAGAAAACCAAATACCACGTTCTCACTCATAGGTAGGTGTTGAATAATGAGAACACATGGACACAGGGAGGGGAGGAGCAACACACACTGTGGCCTATTGGGGGTGGGGCTAGGGGAGGGACAGCAGAGGGTGGGGAGGTTGGGGAAGGATAACATGAGGAGAAAAGCCAGATATAGGTGATGGGGGGATGGAGGCAGCAAACCACCTTGCCATGTATGTACCTATGCAACAATCCTACATGATCTGCACATGTACCCCAAAACCTAAAGTACAATAAAAAAATAATAAATAATAAAAAGGCATTTGTTAAAGAACAAATTTTTACTTTAAGATAAAAGAGAAATATCCAGCAATCTAATTATCAAATTAAATTCTATCGATCATAGAGATTCACCTATTCATATTCACTCAGTAAATATTTATTGAGCAACTACAATATTTGAGACACTCTTCCAGATACTATGAATACAGTACTGAACAGAAAGCCAGTCAATACCCTTACAGAGCTTACATTCTACTGGGAAAGACAGACAACAATTAAAAAGCTATATAATATAATGGCAGGTGGCCATGATGTGCTATGAAGCAAAGTAAAGCAAGGTCAAGGAAGAAAGCCAGAGGTGCTATTTTGCTAGAGAGTTCCTGGATAGCCCCCCGACTATCCTCCAAACCAATGTGACAACAAAGCAGTTTCAGATCTGAGAATTCTTGTCTCCTGTCCTTTTTGAAGTCTGAGGTTCAGTTCTGACCTGTGTAGATTTGATTTCCTATTACTAGTTCTCATCTTTTCTCTGAGTTCTAATTCTATGTTGCCAAGAATATAATCAAGTCTAAAATGAAACTTGCCATATCCCCCGTCTGTCCCTCTACCCTCACCAAAAGATATCTTCATTTTTCCAGAAACCTCTAGAGGAATTAAAGATTTGACTATTTCTACCCTTTCATTGCACTATAGAAAAGTGTTAATAGTTTCCTCTCCAAGATGGTTCCCATTCACCCCTTAGTACTCTACTCATTCTAACTACCTTTATGTTTAGGAGTAGCTGGAAGTTTGCTTGAGAAAGCAATGGTATTCAAGTTTTCCCTGCTGAACCACAATTGGGCCCTGTGACCTCCCAGATCCAAACTAAATGTCTATGCCTGGTTTTCACATCCTCTAAAATCAAGCTACATCAAACCTGTTACAGACTGAATGGCGTCCCCCGAAAACTCACGTTAAAGTCCTAACCCCTAGTACCACAGAACGTGTCTACGTTTGGAGACAGGGCCTTTAAAGAGCGTAAGTTAAAATGGGCTGTTGGGGTGAGTCCTCATATACTCTGACTGCTATCCTTATAAGAGGGAACAGACACCAGGGATGCCCATGCACAGAGGAAATGCCACGGGTGAGGACGCAGTGAGAAGGTGGCCATGTCAAGTCAGGAGAGAGGCCCCAGGAGAAACCAAACCTGCCAACACCTTATCTTGGACTTTCAATCTCCAGAACACTGAGAAACAGATTTCTGTTGCTTGAGCCAACTAGCCTGTGGTATCGTGTTATGGCAGCCCTAGCATACTAAAACATTAACCTACCATGCTTCCGTCTCTATTCCTCAACATGCAGTCCTTAGGAATATCTTCTAAAACAGCACACTAATTCTTGCCCTAAACTTTTATCCAAGCTAGAATTCTTGCCTGTAATATTCTTCTTCCCTTGATTAAAAGCATAGGGTTCTGGCCGGGCGCGGTGGCTCACGCCTGTAATCCCAGCACTGTGGGAGGCCGAGGAGGGTGGATCACGAGGTCAAGAGATCGAGACCATCCCGGTCAACATGGTGAAACCCCGTCTCTACTAAAAATACAAAAATTAGCCAGGTGTGGTGGCGGGTGCCTGTAGTCCCAGCTACTCTGGGGGCTGAGGCTGGAGAATTGCTTGAACCTGGGAGGCAGAGATTGCAGTCAGCCGAGATCAAGCCACTGCACTCCAGCCTGGGCAACAGAACAAGACTCTGTCTTGGAAAAAAAAAGAAAAGAAAAAAAAAGAAAAGGAAAAAAGAAAGAGAGAGGAGGGTCAGAGGTAACTCCAAGGGCCTTGAGAATGATCATGGTGCGACCAAGAACAGCAACAGGAAAGCAAAGTGAAGGAGAGTGGGGGAGGCACCAGCCCGATTTTAACCCTCACGTTCGGCTGCCTGCACTGCTGCTGCCACTCTACCTCACTCCTTAGCTGCAAGCTGATTGGGGCAGTCTCTGTGCCCTTCTCATCCAGTAAAACTTCAAGAAAGAATCTAAAAATTCATTCACACCACGGCATCAACAGTAACCCTTCTTAACAGTTATTTGCATTTTAAGAGAGGCTCCCAGAAATGAACCATCATGAAATATGGAGAGACGGCAAACCTAAGTGCTGTCTGGGGTGGAGAAAGCGTGTCCTTTAACATGATTACCCACCCAGTCCACCTCCTGCCTGCTACAGGTTGGTTGCAATCTGTTACTCTGCCCTAGGTTTTGACATTAGTTGTTGGGTTTAACAATCCCGTTCTCATCTAAATGCTGGATACTGTTCAACATTGCTGGTAAACACAAAGAAGCGTTTTCATTGGCTGTTTACAAGATATGAAACCTTACCACAAAAGAACAGGGTTGGGAAGGTCCATGATATATCAGCCTCTCCCAACTTTCAGACAGTTCATCTCTCATGATACTAGAAATGCCAAGGGTAAATCTGGCAGCCTTGCCCAGTGATCGCTTTCAGTTTCCTCAAACTCTTACCTTCTACCTCAAATTAAACATACCTCCTTTCCCCATAGCAGAAATACAACAAAGAAAGTTCTGAGGACTTCAGAACAATGTTTCACAGCTATTATGATTAAAAAATAAATCATCCTTTCATTTGTTTTCCCATCCCAGGTTGTTTGTTCAACCAAAATGTGTGAAGTGACCTTGTGCTATACTGCAGAGGTGAGGGAATAAGTGTGGAAGGGAGGAGAAGGGTAGAAATCAGAACTCACACAATTGCTATCTTCAAAGTGTCCTCAGTTCATCTTCATTCACAAGACCTAATCCCCACATCTATGCATCACTTCTTTAGTTCCGGCCCTTTTAAATCGCCAGCAACCCTCCCTAGGTTTCTTTTAGATGTAGAACTCCGCTGCCAGTGGTCCAAATTTCCAAAAAGATCTGCCCCACTTTAAATCTAAGTGCATGATCTCAATGATTCTCATGGAGGAGTTATTCCCAAGCATGCACATCTTGTAAGTGTGTGCACTGTAGTATGTGCACATGCAAGGATGAGTAAATAGGAGACGTTGTTTTAATGTGGTGCTGAATCATTCAGCAGATTTACTCAGAACTCCGTGTCATTTTCTGTCTCATTCACGGTGTACACACTTATTCACTGCACCCTACTAAATACTGCACAAAATGAATTAAAAAGAAATTGATCATGGTGCAGCCACTGTGTAGAATGGTATGGCATTTCCTTAAAAAATTAAACATAGAATGACCATATAATTCAGCAATTCCACTTCTTGATATATACCCAAAAGTAATAAAAGCAAGGATTCCAAAAGAATTTGTACACCCATGTGCACAGCAGCATTACTCACAATAGCCAAAAGATAGAAACAATCCCAGTGTCCATGGACAGATGAATAATGGATAAGCAAAATGTGCTATGCACACAGACACACACACACTGGAATATTATTCAGCCTTAAAAAGGAAGGAAATTCTGACATTCATACAATATGAATGAACCTTGAAAATGGAATGCTATATGAAATAAACCAGTCATACAAAGATAGATATTATATGATTCCACTTATATAAGGTACATAGAGTCATCAAATTCACAGAGACAAAAAGTAGAATGGTCATTGCCAGGGACTTGAGGGAGGGAGGAATGCAGAATTATTATTTAATGGATATGAAGTTTCAGTTTGGGAAGATGAAAAAGTTCTGGAAATGGCTGGTGTTAAACGTTATAGTATGAAAAGTACTTAGTGGCGCTGAACCGTACACTTAAAAATGGGTAAGATGGCAACTTTTATGTATCTTTTATCACAATTTAAATATATATATATATATTTAAAGCATTTAAGGATATAATAGAAGAAAACTTTCCTGAAATAAGGAAATATAAAGCCAGGCATGGTGACTCACAACTGTATCCCAGCATTTTGGGCGTCCAGGAGTTTGAGACCAGTCTGGGTAACATAGCAAGACCCCATCTCTACAAAAAAAGAAAAAATAAGCTTGGCATGATGGCATGCACCTGTAGTAGTCCCAGCTACTAATGAGGCTGAGGCAGGAGGATCACTTGAGCCCAGGAGGTAGAGGATACAGTGAGCTATGATCATGCCACTCCACTCCAGCCAGGTGACAGAGCAAAACTCCATCCCCCTCAAAAAAAGTAAAACTTTGGAGAGGCCGAGGCAGGCGGATCACTTGAGGTCAGGAGTTCAAGAACAGCCTGGCCAACATGGTGAAACCCTATCTCTACTAAAAATGCAAAAATCAGCTGGGTGTGGTGGCATGTGCCTGTAGTCCCAGCTACCCAGGAGGCTGAGGCACTGGAATCACTTGAGCCCAGGAGGCAGAGTTTGCAGTGAGCCAAGATGGAGCTATTGCACACCAACCATGGGCGATGAAGTGAGACCCTGTCTCAAAAGTAAATAAATAAATGAATAAATAAATAAAGGAGAGAGAGAGTAAGAAGAAGAGGAGGAGGAAGAGAAGGAGAAAAAGGAGGAGGAGAAGAAGAAAAGAAACAAAAAATGTTGTTCCTCGTCTGGAAACCAGTACTTTTAAAATCCATGAGAAATGAGAATGTAAACACAAAGCAAGACATGATTATAAAATGATAAAAGCTATTTATGACAAACCTATAGCCAATATCATACTAAATGGGCAAAAGTTGGAAGAATTCCTTTGGAAATCAGGCACTAGATAAGGATGCCCTCTCTCACCACTCCTATTCAATATAGTATTGGAGGTTCTAGCCAGAGCAATCAGTCAAGAAAAAGAAATAAAGGGTATTCAATTAGGAAAAGAGGAAGTCAAATTGTCTCTATTTGCAGATGACATGATTGTATATTTAGAAGACCCCATCGTCTCAGCCCAAAATCTTCACAAACTGATAAGCAACTTCAGCAAAGTCTCAGTATACAAAATCAATGTGCAGAAATCACAAGCACTCCTATATGCCAATAACAGACAGAGAGCCGAATCAAGAGCAAATTCCCATTCACAACCGCTACAAAGAGAATAAAATACCTAGGAATACAACTGACAAAGGATGTAAAGGATCTCTTCAAGGAAAACTACAAACCACTGCTCAAGGAAATAAGAGAGGACACAAACAGATGGAAAAACATTCCATGCTCATTGTTAGGAAGAATCAATATCGTGAAAATGGCCATACTGCCCAAAGTAACTTACAGATTCAACACTATCCCCATCAAGCTACCTATGACCTTCTTCACAGAACTGGAAAAAACCACTTGAAACTTCACATGGAATCACAAGAGAGCCCACATAGCCAAGACAATCCTAAGCAAAAAGAACAAAGCCAGAGGCATCACACTGCCAGACTTCAAAGTATACTACAAGGCTACAGTAATCAAAACAGCATGGTACTGGTGCCAAAACAGAGACATAGACCATTGGAACAGAACAGAGGCCTCAGAAGCAACACCACACATCTACAACCATCTGATCTTTGACAAACCTGACAAAAACAAGCAATGGGAAAAGGGATCCATGTTTAATAAATGGTGTTGGGAAAACTGGCTAGCAAGGTGCAGAAAGAAGAAACTGGACCCCTTCCTGTCACCTTACACTAAAATTAACTCCAGATGGATTAATGATTCAAACCTAAGACCTAACACCATAAAAACACTGGAAGAAAACGTAGGCAAAACCATCCAGGACATAGGCATAGGCAAGGACTTCATGACTAAAATATCAAAAGCAATGGCAATAAAAGCCAAGATAGACAAATGGGGTCTAATTAAAATTCAGAGCTTCTGTACAGCAAAAGAAACCATCATTAGAGCGAACCGGCAACCAACAGAATGAGAAAAAATTTTTGCAATCTACCCATCTGACAAAGGGCTAATACCCAGAATCTACAAAGAACTAAAACAGATATACAAGAAACAAACAACCCCATTCAAAAGTGGGCAAAGGATGTGAACAGATACTTTTCAAAAGAAGACATATATGAGGCCAACAAACATATGAAAAAATGCTCATCATCACTGGTCATTAGAGAAATGCAAATCAAAACCACATTGAGATACCATCTCATGCCAGTTAGAATGGTAATCATTAAAAAATCTGGAGACAACAGATGCTGGAGAGGAAGTGGAGAAATAGAAACTCTTTTACACTGTTGGTGGGAGTGTAAATTAGTTCAACCATTGTAGAAGACAGTGTGGCGATTTCTCAAGGATCTAGAAATAAAAATTCTATTTGATCCAGCAATCCCATTACTGGGCATATATACCCAAAGAAATATAAATCGTTCTACTATAAAGACACATGCACACGCATGTTCACTGCAGCCCTAAGTACAATAGCAAAGACCTGGAACCAACCCAAATGCCCATCAATGATAGACTGGACAAAGAAAATGTGGCACATATACACCATGGAATACTACACAGCCATAAAAAACGATGAGTT
Organism: Sapajus apella; assembly: GCF_009761245.1. Lineage (NCBI taxonomy): Eukaryota > Metazoa > Chordata > Mammalia > Primates > Cebidae > Sapajus > Sapajus apella. The sequence continues at coordinate 18,597,644 of NW_022436980.1, forward strand.
CGTGTCCTTTGTAGGGACTTGGATGAATCTGGAAACCATCATTCTCAGCAAACTGACACAAGAACAGAAAACCAAACACCACATGTTCTCACTCATAGGTGGGTATTGAACAATGAGAACACATGGACACAGGGAGGGGAGCATCACACACTGTGGGCAGTTGGGGGGGCTAGGGGAGGGACAGTGTGGGGTGGGGAGGGTGGGGAGGGATAACATGGGGAGAAATGCCGGATATAGTATGCACCTAATCAATGACCCTGCATGGCCCGCACATGTACCCCAGAACCTAAAGTAAAATAAATAAATTAATATATATATATATGTGTATATATATATATACACATATATATGTGTGTGTATATATATATATATACACTAAACCACACACAAAAAAAAAATTTTAGTTCTCATGAAATCACAGTAAAATGCCTATAAGTAAAATTCATAGCAATTTTTCAGCAACTTCAAAAAAATGGCTAATTTAAGAGAAAAATCTTAGAACACATCCCATCACCCTTTTTGACATCGCCAGGGGCCAGGTAACACCGGGACACTACTTGTTTAGAAATATCAGCCCTTCTCACCCTCGGGAGTTCAGTGTCAGGCCAAGAAAGCCAAAGGGTGAAGTTCAGCCAGGGCCCTCAAGATCCTCCTGTTAACCTGGGAGAAAAAATCAAGAGCCTCCAGATCAGTGTCAGCTATGAGCCAAAAGGAAATGGTGTTTTCAGGAGCAATTCATTGTTGGTCTCAGAACAATTAGAAAATCTTTCCCTTCTATAATCCTTTCTTTCCATGACTCTGTAGCTTCTGAAAGGGTTTACTTTGCTCTCTGAGAGCAAGGTCTGTTTCAAGACAAGTAAAAAGAAGGGTCTGCCTCCTTTTCCTCAGTGAGGAAAAGTTTGTATCTGAACGGCTAGATTTTGCTGACCTCGGTCATCCCCTCCACACTGGAGAGGATGCTGCCAAATGTTTCCCATCATCTGTGCTGTGTACTGATGTCATATGCTAACTCCTCGCAGACTGACTCCTCTGTCGCTGCAGTGCTCCACGTCTGCAGCCTGCCCAGCTGTGTCTTCAGCCTCAGTAATGGTGTTAGAAAGACGGTGGAGATGGGTGGTGGACCGTACATTGTACTCTGAAGCCAAATCAAAAGACTGCACGGTTACCTGCATGTTTAGATGATCTGTGTGGCTTATCCCCTGCTCCATCAGGGATTACGCAGGGTGGTGAATGAGACTGGGAAACTTTTCTCTGTTTTTATTGTCCAAACCACCTACTGTCGGACTAACAGAAGCAAAAAAAATATTCCACCCAGCCAGATATTTCTTTAGATGTCAGATTTAAATAAAGGGAATACATATTACCAAATGCTTAAAATTTACATAACTGTCATCCTCTTTGGGACAGCACCTTCAGCCACTACAGAAAATTCACTAATCCCAGTGAAGAGAATCTCTAATCCATTCTATTTAGAAATATGCCTTTATTCAAACAAAACCCCTTAACATATACAGATGATCATGAATCTGGGTGTCCAGCCAAGTCATCAAATTTCAGGCTTTCTTCATTCATAAAATTGCCCTTTATACATTTTAAGTTTACAGAAGTAATATAAGAATGAATTAGGGCATGCTGTAAAGTATTTCAATTTACTCTGATATATTTTCCCATATAGTTTCACACCTACACTTGGTGGGAGAGTATATCTCTAAACCCACATATCAAATCCCCTGGAAGACTTCTGCCTTGGGATATCACAGGTCATTGACAGAAGATAAAATGTTACATTAGATTTATGACATTTCATCACCATTCTGTCCATCTACTCCATTAGCATCTTAGTCCTTCCTGGGCCTTTAAAGCAAACAGACATGATTCTTGCTATTACTAAACTACAAAAACATCCCAGATTTTCTTTCTCTAAAAAACTATACCTCAATAATTTGCCCCAAAGCAAGTATGACTACCCAAACATCAGAGACTGATTCCAAAGTAAAGAATCCAACTATGGGAAAAGGAAAGTAAAAGAAAAAAAAAACTTAGCATTTAAGATATTTTAATACCAAATATCAAATTAAAAATATACCTTTGTGTTTGAAGAGTCAAGTCACACAAATACGTAAAAGCAAATCAATTGTTTCCAGCTGTAATCAGCGATAATAACCCAAGTACGTGACAGCATGAGAAAGATGATCAGTTTCCTTTTGAGGTTACATGATAAGCAGCAACTAAGCAGCCTTTTTCTCTAAGAACTCGCCGTCTGACCTCGTGGCAGCAGGAGGCCGCCCCTCTCACTGGCGCCCTTTATAGCGTTTGCTTTCTGTTCACCCCTGAAGGGAGGACGGGGGCGGGGGAAGCTAAGAGCCTGTTTTCTAAAATACAGAATACCGTCATGCTCTCTTTCGAACGGGCTTGCGTGGGCACTGAAGAGGGCCAGCGGAGGCAAGGAGGGGGCAGCGAGGACGAGGTTTGTGGATTTTTTTCTGCACACTGGAAATTCCCAGGCCAAAAGGTAGCGACCCGAGTCCCGGACATTCCCCTGGATGGCCGGCTCCAAGACCAGGACTGGAACCGCGGGGAGGAATCAGAGGCAACATCTACAAACAAAACTTTTTCCTTAAAGACGTCCTTTTAAAATGTCCTGGTGAATCTCCTGCTAGGCATTAGTGTTGCCTTCTCACTAGATTCACCTCATCTTATTTCGCCTTTTCTGTGTGGCCCCTAAATGGGGTGCAGTGGGCGGGTGAAGTTACCTTTTACAATACAGTCAAAAAGTAGTATAGCTATCATGTGCCTTCATTGACTCATTAACGAACAAGGCATCTGTGACATAAATAAAGCAATGTTCCTGTAACATGAAGATCACTTTATTTTCAAGGGGGAAGGGGAATGGGAATGGAGTGGATTTAACAGCAAATGAACCATTGCACAACACTGAAAGGATTTCTGCTATGACTTTTAGTTTCACTTCTTTTCCATTCAGTACACTTGATGCTAATCTCGGTACTGCTTTTTTTTTTTTTTTAAGTTATATTCCCTGGGCAGCGTTAAATCCAGTTGAAATGGGGATTAGAGTTACATATCATTAGGCTCTTAAAACTCAAAGAGGCCTGGTGGCCTCTCATTTAACAAGAATATTAAAAAGGAAAATATATGTACACACATATAAATATATTTAAGTTCACCCTTTATGTTTATTTATTTATTTATTTTTGAGACAGAGTTTCCCTCGTTTGCCCGGGCTGGAGTGCAATAGCGCAATCTCAGCTCACTGCAAACTCCACCTCTCAGGTTCAAGTGATTCTCCTGCCTCAGCCTCGTGAGTACCTGGGATTACAGGCATGCGCCACCACACCCAGCTAATTTCGTATTTTTAGTAGAGACGGGGTTTCACTATGTTGGCCAGGCTGGTCTTGAACTCCTGACCTCAAGTGATCCACCCGCCTCGGCCTCCCAAAGTGCTGGGATTACAGGCGTGAGCCACCACACCCAGCCCACTCTTTTTTTAAAAGTTAAAATGTAAAAGCACGTTTAAGAGACAAGTTAGACTGAAGTTGGTGGAGTACATTTTGTGCTCTCCTAGCTTCTGTGTCCTTTAAACTCCTGCCCTCAACCATCCTCTCATCTTCCACCACCTCCATTCTCCCAGGATTCCCAGGTCCCCTTAGAACTCAGGGGCTGAGGTCTCACCTTCAAAGTGAAAAATTAACAACTTCAAAATTTTATTTATTGCACATTGAGGTATCAAGAATCCTAAGTACACTGATAATACATTGTAGACATAAACCAGGTTGAATAATGCTTAACACAAGAAAATAAATACACTTAAGGTGGACTTTCTGGCATTAGTGACTAGCTGATGTTAAAAAGCTGAACTTACCCAGAACCCACAAAGATAATTCTGAGCTGTTTTTTCTGAAGTTGGGAACACTTAGTTCTGTTGTTTCGCTTGGGTGTTTATTTCCCTGTACCTTTCTCAGTGATCACTATTTCCTTGAACAGGGTCCCGAAACACTCATATCTGGCATGTAACACATGAATATGTAAAGGTTTACCATATTTATTCTTGTCAAGTACCCTGATTTACCAATCTGCAAACTATCAGCCTGTAGTTTTCAGGCTGATAAATGTGAAACTGGATTCAGTTATTAAACTGGATCGACTAAGTTTCAATCCGAAACTTAAGAATTATATCCAGCAAGTATCTGTTAAGTGGTCTTAATTAAAATGATAGTTGTTCAGAATGGCAAAGTGAATGATATGGGAACATCAAAGGACTGTTTTACATTCCCTAAAGGTTACTTTTAGCAGGATAATTCTATAAAATGTAATTTGTATAGAAAGGTTTTATTATGGGTTCTGTCTGTCACAAATAGCATCAAATCAATCATCTCAGTTCTGGAATATGAGATTCACTAAGTTAAATTAATACTGTCATTCCAAAATAGAAATGCATATTTTTCAACCACTGAAATTGTATATAAACCACGGTTTTAATATTGTAAACCTAAATGTCCAACCATAACAACCAACTTACCTAATAATGAAAACTCCAGTAGCAGAACTATTAAGCAGACCTATATAACTTATGAAGACTATTTAACATAGAAAAATATTTGTGTAAAAAACACAGATCCAAATTACATATTCTCTATAACTATATGGTTAAAAAACCTACAAGAAAATATGCCCAAATACTACTGTTCATTGTGTTCAGATGATAGAATTATGGATTTTATCTGCAGATTTTTCTTCTAGATTTTATAGTTAATATTCACAACCATGTGGCACTAGCCTAAAATAAACTTTTCAGAAGAAACTAAATTATTCTCTCTATTATTCTGAGAAAGGTTTAAGTGATACTGAAATCTTTATCAAAATTTCCACGCCAGAGTGAAGGAAGACAAATTAGATGTGGAATGAAAGTTGTTCGCACTGATAAGTGAGAAGTAAATGATAACACATGGACACATAAAGGGGAACAACACACACTGGGGCCTGTTGGAGGGTGGAGAGTAGAAGGAGGAAGAGGATCAGAAAATTACTAAGGGGTACTAAGCTTAATACCTGGGTGATGAAATCATCTGTACAACAAACCCCCATGACAAAAGTCCTATGAAACAAACCAGCACATGTACCCCTGAACTTAAAAGTTGTTTAAAAAAAATGTTTTTAAGAGAGATAAAAGTGACTTAGAATATATGAAGAAGCTGTGCCACCAAATCTTTAAGAGCTATGTCACCAAATCAAAAAATAACAGAAATGAGACAAGATCATAAGAAATCATTTGCACAATCAAGTAGCATTATTCCAAACCACTGGAGAAGCAATGCCCTCTTTCTTTTTAAAATTCTTCTGGGAAAATTACTCCTCAGCCTCCTTTATAAATCCTTGAGGAAATGTCTGTAAGTTATTTCATGAAAAGAAATCCTGTCGGCTGGGCACAGTGGCTCACACCTGTAATCCCAGCACTTTGGGAAGTCAAGGTGAGTGAACTGCTTGAGCCCAGGGATTTAAGACCAGCCTGGACAACATAGTCTCTATAAATAAAATACAAAAATTATGTGGCCCTGGTGGTACACACCTGTAGTTCCAGCTAGTCAGGGGGCTAAGATGGAAGAATTGCTTGAACCCAGGAAGTCAAGGCTGCATTGAGCCATGATCATGCCACTGCACTCCAGCCTGGGCAAAAGAACAAGAACCTGTTTCAAAAATAAATAAATAAATATCCTTCTTTACAAAAGTCTCACAAGTTTAGCTGAAAAGGGATATGGACCTTCACATACCTTATTTCAAATCCGAACTCAAGTTCCTCATGTATAAAATGGAGTTAATATCACCTACACTACTGGATCATGAACAGAATTAAATTAGTTATTGGTAAAACCCCTGAAATAATAAACAAGCCATGTTTATTCCCTCATTCTGTCTTACCTCTTAAGTGTTTCTCTAAATGTGAAATACCATCAGAATCACTGAGCGCTTGCCAAAAAGGTTGGTTCCATAAATCCCAGAGGCATCATGATCCCGCTTTTTTGTTTGGAGACAGGGTCTCGCCCTATTGCCCAGACTGGAGAACAGTTGAACAATCAAGGCTCACTACAGCCTCTGCAACCTTCTGCCTCCTGGGCTCACACAGTCCTCCCACCTCAGCCTCCTAAGAAGCTGGGACTACAGGTGGGTGCCACCACACCCAGCTAGTTTTTGTATTTTTTGTAGAGATGGGGTTTCACCATGTCACCTAGGCTGGTCTTGAACTTCCAGGCTCAAGCAATCAGCCCACCTTGGTCTCCTAAAGTGCTGGGATTACAGATGTGAGCCACCATGCCTGGCCTTAATTCTTTTATTATTTAAGAAAATTTTTTAGAGACAAGGTCTTGTTCTGTTGCCCAGGTGGGAGTGTAGTGGCACAATCATAGCTCACTGCAGCCTCAAACTACTGGGCTCAATCAATCATCCTGCCTTAGCCTCCCTCGTTGCTGGGACTGGGCCCATGCCTGGCTAAATTATTATTTTTTGTGGAGACCAGGGCTTGCTATGTTACCCAGGTTGGTCTCAAACTCCCAGCCTCAAGCAATCCTCCTGCCTGGCCTCCCAAAGTGCTGGGATTACAGGCTTAAACTACCACACTCCAACATGACTCTTAATTCTGCATTTTTGTCAGATATTACAAGTGATCCTTAGGCAGCGTAAAGCTTAAGGACCATTAAAATTAAGCTATTTTAATATATTTTACTACCTCATCAGACTCAGAAACAATTAAAAATCTTCTTTCCTCATAAAATACTTTAAAAACTTGAAGGTGTTCCTCAAGGATAGGAAAGTTAAGATCGGGGGCCCTCTGTTTAATTAAAAACCCAAATTATTTGACCCATTCTTCTAAGGGTACATATTTTTCATACTTCAAGCATCCATCTTCCTCTCTAAAGCCTCCCTAGTTTCCTCACATGTCCACTTAGGAGAGACTTAACTAAACTACAATCTATCACAGCTCAAAAAGAAAAAAGTACTTACTAAATGATCCCAAATTAACTAAACTCCTTTAAAATTAATAAGCAAATAAAACTAATAATTCTCTTATTCTTAGATAGCTAGTAGGAATAGCAGTTTCTTCTAAGCATGAGAGAATGGGTGTACCTTATGCCCAAATCAAGAAATAATAACAACAACAAAAATCAAGAAATACCAAAATATCTTGTTAATTTCTAATTCGATTTTAACTTCTAATTTTGGTAAGTAGTTCAAAATAACAAGAAAAACACCTGAAATTGGCGGGAAAAACTTTCACAGCTTTATAATACAATAGCATTCATTACATAAAAGTCAATTCTTAAAACCCTCAAATTTCAGAACATAAAAATAAACTTCTGTTTACAGATTTCCCCTTCCAGTTCCAAAAGTAGTCATTCTAGAGTAAGTATTCAACACATAAAATTTAGCTGGAGCAAATAAAGAACAATCACCAAATGCAAATATTAATTCCAAACAGATATTATATGTACTGCTTTCCTATTCCCTTTTGCTTCTTTTCTAGATAAAAGCAGGAAATTGCAAATATTCTCACTGTAAAATGCAAACCAAGCACATTGGCCTCATCAAGTAATTCAGAAAAGGTAGATCATCAAGAGAAACTCCTGAGACACAGCAGTCTTCAGTGCATTCACAAGAGCCTCTGACTATAGGCTTCCTCTGATTGACCCCCAGAAGACGGACTACTTGGGCTACTCATGCAGATGCACTCAATTCCCTTTACCAGATAAGCTACAAACACTCTACTACCATTGTCCCGTCCATCAGAATACGTTTCATCGTCCTTAGCAAAGTAATCACCCCTCCCAGAAGAAGCTAATTCAAATACACTCATTAGCATCTTTGGTTACAAGAGCAATACAGTGTATAGATGCTGTTAATAAGAGTTCTACCATGGCTAAGTCAAGATTGGATAAAATCCTATAGGTAGATATAAATGTAACCTGCATTTTCTAAGCTCCTCATATAAAGTCCAGCTCTTTTTGAAATTTTATATTTATTAATGGCAGTCATCTCTCACTGGGGACACTTTCCGTAGCTCAGGTCAATTGAGAAGGTCATTGAATATGATTCCTATAGTCCCTTCCAGGACAGGCTAGGTCTCAAAGGGGCACACAAAGGACAAGAACATGTCCAGCTGGTTCTTCACAATAACTTCATCAGGATGCAGCTTGTGTGGTAGATAATGAGCCAGGGTCATCTCCCAGGCATCCACAAGATATACTCCAACCCCTGAGAACATCCTCCGAAGAATGGTGTCCAGCTGAAAGTTGTACCAGTCGCTGTTGAAAAGGCTCACCTCAGGCCCCAGCTCTTGGGCATTGGCCGTCCGGATGACCACCACCGTCTTTGGGCTTCGATCGAGGAGCCGAACCACCGCTCGACGGATGTTCCTGAGCCGCCGGATATACACTTCCAAGGGGAAGGTGCTGAAGTGAGACCATACAGCTATGGCAACCACTGTGTTCTTCCCTCCCACAATGCCGTTCAGCTCATTCGCCACATAACGGAGCTCACTGCTAAAGACGGTGGTGAAGCGGATGGGTGGACCATGGCAGCGGTATTTGAGCAGGATGTTGTGCTTCTGGTCCACTGCAAGGAAGGGGCCCACATTCTTGGGACTACCCAAGTTAAACTCCACTAAATCTGAAACAAGGAAAACTCAAGTTCATACAAACATTCACACCAAGCACATATATTTTGATTATACCTTATTAAGTGGCTTCAAATAATAAGCTTTTTTTTAAAGTACAATGAGAAGGTACAATATAAATGTAAAGGGAATACCTATTTCACTGTATTCTGCCCCCTTTCGTCTATCAATGGGCCTTTATTCTAACATATTATTTAAATTATTCCACAAACCTAATATTCATTATAAATAACACCATCAGTTATAGATTCTACACGTGTCTATGCCTAAAAAACAAAATAACCCCTTTTTCTCTAATTATTAGGCCAAGAAATGTTGCTATTTGTATTGATCATTGCAATTTTTTTATCTAGTCTAAAGTTTTTTTTTAAACTTTTATTTTAGGTTTGGGGGTGCATGTAAAGGTTCGTTACATAGGAAAAAACATGTCAAATATGATTTCATCACCCAGGTTTTCAGCCCAGTACCAAATAGTTATCTTTTCTGCTCCTCTCCTTCCTCCCACTCTCCCTCTTCAAGTAGACCCGTGTCTGTTGCTTCCTTCTGTGTGTTCGTAAGTTCTTATCATTTCTCTCCCACTTATAAGTGAGAACATGTGGTGTTTTCTGTGTTAGTTTGCTAAGGATAATGGCCTCCAGCTCCAACCATGTTCCCACAAAAGACATGCATGATCTCAGCAGGGCGGAGGGGGATCACCTGAGGTCAGGAGTTTGAGACAAGCCTGACCAACATGGAGAAACCCCATCTCTACTAAAAATACAAAATTAGCTGGGCGTGGTGGCACATGCCTGTAATCCCAGCTACTTGGGAGGCTGAGGCAGGAGAATTGCTTGGACCCAAGAGGCAGAGGTTTTGGTGAGCTGAGATCATGCCATTGCACTCCAGCCTGGGCAATAAGAGCGAAACTGCGTCTCAAAAAAAAAAAAAAAAAAGATATGGCCTTTTTATGGCTGCATAGTATTCCACAGTGTGTATGTACCACATTGTCTTTATCCAATCTGTCACTGATGGACATTTAGGTTGATTCCATGTCTTTGCTATTGTGAACAATGCTGCAATGAACATTTGCTTGCATGTGTCTTTACGGCAGAATGACTTATATTTCTCTGGGTATATACCCCGTAATGGGATTGCTGGGTCGAATGGTAGTTCTGCTTTTAGCTCTTTGAGGAATCACCATACTGCCTTCCACGAGGGTTGAACTAATTTATACTCCCACCAACAGTGTAAAAGTGTTCCCTTTGCTCTGCAACCTTGCCAGCATCTGTTATTTTTTGGCTTTTTAGTAGTAGCCATTCTGACAGGTGTGAGAACCACAATTTCACTGTGGTTTTGATTTGCATTTCTCTAATGATCAGTGATACTGAGCTTTTTCTTCATTATGTTTGTTGACTGTATGTACGTCGTCTTCTGAGAAGTGTCTGTTTATAATCATTTAATTTATAAAAATCAACTTGGCGTTTATATTTTATTCTCCTACAGATAAATATTATTTCTTTCAAGACAGGGGCTTTAACTTCTGTTTTATGAGCACATGTTAGTAACCTAATACTTCTTTTGGGAAATTCTGTCATTTGTAATAACATAAATGAAATTAGAGGACATTATGCTAAGTGAAATAAGCCAGACGCAGATGTCTGTTATGTGGAACCTCATGCAATATTTGTCTTATACTGACTTATATGTGGAACTTTAAAAAGTTGAAGTAGAGAGTAGAATAGTGGTTCCCAGGAGTTTGGTGCAATGGGGAGATGTTAATCAAAGTCTCAGAAGGAAAATGTTTTAGAGATCCATTGTACAACCTGGTAACCGTAGTAAATAATAATGTACTGTATATTTCAAAATTTCTAAAAGAGGAGATTTTAAATGTTCTCACTATAAAAATTTAATTATGTGAGGTGATGGATATGTTAATTTACTTGATATAATAATTCTACAATGTACATATATATCAAAATATCACACTGTACCCCATAAATATACCTAACTGTTGATTAAAATTGAAATGTTTTTAAAATAACATTAAAGCAAGTTCAAATGTAATTCTGAAAAATGAAAACAAACACCTCTTTCTGCAATAGGCAAAAGAAAGAGGCAACCCTGTTTCTTTTGACTTTCAATTTTACCCTATAGATGAACAATCATGTCAATGTCCTACAGAAAAACTTCCATCTGTATCATGAGAATGATGTAGATAGCATCACAAGTTAGAATTCCCTTTTCTAAATAGTATTTCAAGGTCCAGTTGCCTGGAGACATTCTGAAGGTCCCAGGAATCAGTGGGACTCACTGTTATTCCTAAAAGCAACTCTGTATAATTCATCACTTAGTATGTGCCCTGTGAGGAAAGAAGATTTGTCTCAAATCCCTTAATACTCCCTTAAGTGTCTTAAGTAAATGCTGACAATCCAATTCAACTAATATTTCCTAAGCACCTACTTACTGCCCACTACTACATGTGCTACAAGCCAGCAACGCTCACATGGATAAGCTACAGTCCTTGCCCTCAGGGAGGTCACAGTCAATTCTGAAGAAGTAACATCAGAATATAATTGTTCTACAGGCTGGGCATGGTGGCTCATATCTGTAATCCCAGTATTCTGGGAGGCTGAGGCAGGCAGATCACTTGAGGTCAGGAGTTTGAAACCAGCCTGGCCAACATGGTGAAACCCAGTATCTAATAAAAATACAAAAGTTAACCAGGCATGGTGGCAGGCGCCTATAATCTCAGCTACTTGGAGGGCTGAGCCAGGAGAATCATGTGAACCTGGAAGGGAGAGGTTTTAGTGAGTCAGGATCACACCACTGCACTCCAGCCTGAGCGAAAGAGCTAGACTTCATCTCAAAAACAAACAAAAAGAATACAATTGTCATATATTCTTCTTAAGGGTTAAAGTGGGTTTCACTTTTTTCTCCTGGCAGTTCCAGGCTTCTCTTCCAGATTTTCCTACCTAATAACTATTTAGCATCTAGCTCCATTTAAACTGAATAGAAAGCTCAAGCTACCACTTTCTTTTGATTAAGATCAAGCACTGACACAAGTCTTTATTTTTAGCAGGTGAAGATATGTCGGTAAAGGATATGGTAGGAAGTGTGCAAAATAGTCAGTGTGATCCTTGCTATCAAAGGCAACAGCAGCTACATCATTAGAACTTAAGCAGCAGCAACTGCATATGCCTAGGAAGGCCCTCACTGGTCAGCGTCACATCAAGCCTCGCCTAGCATCATGCCATACAAAGCATTTCCCTTCTCCTAATGTATAACTTAACACTTTACCAAATAAAGTTTAGTTATATCTGTTTCAATTTAAAAGACAAGCAAAACAAAGTGGAATTGACTTTACACTTTTGGGGACAATACGTACTTCTCCTTTCCTTCTAAAAATTAAATTCAAAACTAAGTCGAAGCCAGGTGTGAGCCACCAGCACTTTGGGAGGTTGAGGCAGGCGAACTGCTTGAGCATGAGAACTTGAGACTAGCCTGAGCAACACAGCAAGACCTCATTTCTACAAAAAAATTAGCCGGGTAAAGTGGCTCATGCCTATGGTCCCAAATGCTTGAGAGGCTGAAGTGGGAGGATCGTTTGAGCCCAGGAGGTTGAGGCTGCAGTGAGCCATGAGTACACCTTCGCATTCCAGCCTGGGAGACAGAGTGAAACCTCGTCTCGATCAATCAATAAAACTAAGTTGACCTAATAAATAAAAGAGCTGATTAAAAGAATCACAAACAACTCACAACAAACCATCAGGCTTTACTTTATTAAAAGCCTTGTCCACACATAGCCATTAAAAACAGTTCCCATGAAACTACTTATCAGCTCTCTAAATTGTAGGCAGGGTCTTTATTTCTACTCCTCCAAGATCCCGCCTTCTTACCTCATCCACACCCCTTTCAGAAGGAAGAATGCCCTTGTGAAGAAGGAACGGGCCTCCAGCCATTGGGGTTTTGTTCTGAGTCTGGAGAACAGCCCCAGAGCCAAACTGAGAAATCAAGAAGCTAAGAATGCTGGAACTTACCCAGACTCCCTCAGGGGGAGTCAACTCCACCTCAGAGGCACACCAATGGTAGACCCAATGGATAACACAGGGATGGCTTTGCTGCAAGAATGCATTAAAATGGACAGCAATAGGTCTGGTTGCTTCCTTCTACATAAAGCTACTATAAGCTTAAAGTTGGATGAGACAGAAGTAGGGGGAGAAACAACTAGAAATGTCCGCCTCCATTTCACAACACAGAATATTAGAAGTGAAGGACAGCTGTGAAGTGACATGGTCCAGCTATCTCATCTCACACATGGAGAAATGAAGCCCTGAGAAGTAAATGACTTGTCCAAAGTCATACAGCTCAACAGTGGCATAAACCTCAATGAGAACTCAGCGCTTCCATGAGTACAACACAACACAGCTATTGATCAGAAAATGTCACACATCTCTTCCGGATTTGGGTACCTCTTTAGTCCTTCAGAGAAATACATGTTTCTTCACCTGATAACCTTTCTTCAGGCACCTGAATGAGTCTGCTTATTTCAAAGCTAACGTGGAAAAGAGTTACGAAACAAAAAGCAAAGTACCAACCTGGAACAAACGTAGTAAGGTATTCAAACCATTGCCTGATTGTTGAGTCACCAAATAAATGCACCACTTTTCTTTGTAAGCACTCTGTAATGTTGTCAGGGTCATTAAACTGACGCATCTTAAACTTTCTGGGCCTCCACTGGTCTTTATAATAATACCCAGAGGGAAAAGTTCCTGAGCTTTGAGATAGTTCTAGATTATTAGTCTCTGAAAAAAAAAAAGAAAAAAATATATTTAATATTATCCTCCAACAACAGATGAAAGATGTCCCAAGAAACAATTATGCCCATGTATTTTTGTTAGCCTGCTGGCATGTGGGAAACATTTCCTGCTGTCAGATCTCAAATCCCAGACTTTTCTCCTGATTAAAAAAAGGTTTTCTGCAGCCATAAAAAAAGAATGAGTTCATGTCCTTTGCAGAGACATGGATGAAGCTGGAATCCATCATTTTCCGCAAACTAACACAGGAACAGAAAACCAAACACCACATGTTCTCACTCGTAAGTGAGAATTGAACAATGAGACACACAGACACAGAGAGGGGAACATCACACACTGGGGCTGTCAGGGGGTTGGGGACAAGGGGAGGGAGAGCATTAGGACAAGTACCTAACGCAGGCAGGGCTTAAAACCTAGATAATGGGTTGATAGGTGCAGCAAACCTATCAGCCATGACACATGTATACCTATATAACAAACCTGCACACTCTGCACATATATCCTAGAACGTAAAGTAAAAAAATTTTTTTAAGTTTTCTTTTGTACAAAATGGACAAATATGAAATAGGCATAAGGATACTGGTGGACAGAAAGGCAAAGGGGGACTTTCAGCATTCCCTCTGACTACATTTTTTTTTTTTAATGAACTCACTCTTTTTGCCCAAGCTGGAGTGCAGTGGAGCAATCTCAGCTCACTGCAACCTCCACCTTCTGGGTTCAAGCAGTTCTCCTGCCTCAGCCTCCCGAGTAGCTGGGATTACAGGCACACACTACCATGCCTGGCTAATTTTTGCATTTTTTGCAGAAACAGGGTTTCACCATGTTGGCCAGGCTGGTCTCAAACTCCTGATCTCAAGCGATCTGCCCGCCTCGGCCTCCCAGAGTGCCGGGATTACAGGCATGTGCCACCGTGTCCGTCCTGATTATGTATGTTTTTATCAAAGCCAAATATAAAGGAATATAAAAGCCAAGGAAATGTGTGGACACAAGCATTTATCCAGCATTATCCCACAATAGAACAGTTTCTCACCCACACACCTATGAGGCAAGTAACAACTTAGACTGATATTTTACACATACAGAGTAGTATTATTTCACTGTTTTCAGCCCACTAAAAGCAAAGTTAGAATCCATGAATCCTACCTTCAAATTTTAATTTCAATTCCAAAAAAAAACTACTTAATATAGAGAACAAACTAATGGCATACAATCTAAAGGATTATTCTTCATAATACCAAAGGTTCAGAAAGCCTTTATACATAACGAACAATACTAAAAATACATCACCAATGTGTACTCCTGGCTGTAACCTAGCTACACATGATAGCACAAGCAAAAGCACACCGTTCAGAGGGAGAGTCAACATCCTGCTGCCCTAACACCTCCTGTGGAAACAACACACATTACATGCTTCAAAATAGATTGTGATGGCTAATAGTTCTTGCAAGTTTACTCTGCATCAGAAACTATCCTGAGCAAACATATTATCTCATATGCTCACAGTAACTCTTTAAAGTAGGTCCCATTACTGTCCCTGCCGTTTTTTGTTATTTGAAGATAATGTCTCTATATCTCTAAAACTTCTTGGCTTCTCTTTAAAGCCCATGGTTTGCATTTTCTTCCAAAGGCTGTCATCCATGTAATCCGTTAGCCATGAGGGCTATCTGGGCCAAAAATGCAACAAAATGAGAGAGAAAAAGGCAGAGAGACAAATTTTCCTAAATCATCCAGAAAGAGCTGGATGAAAAGGACACAGAATAAGCAACTTGACCAAGGTCCCCGAGCTGAGCTCATAAGGAGCGAAGCCAGGACCTGGCCCAGGCAGGGGAGCCCCCCATGATCTTAACCACTGAGCTAGAGCACATCTCAAAACAAGACATTTACAGATGTCAGCCATTTCTTTTTTTTTTTTTTCAAGGTATACATTTATTCATTTCAAACATACAATCTTCCAGAAACCACCAGTTTATATCATTTTCTTACACAACCTTAGTCGCAATCCAGTCATTCTATAGTCACCTATAAAGCCACAATTTGGAATTTAAATGCTTACACAACTCAGAAATTTAAATTTGAGTGAGTCCCCTATTTGTGACTATTTTTAGCTTTATTTGACTCGACACTATCTGTGTTGCTCAAAATTATTTTGGTTTTTCTCCCTCCAATGATGATGCTCTATTTGACAGAGAATGCATATATGTAATCTTTTTTCTTAGGCATCTGCTAATTCTTTGCAGGTTCAGAGCCCAAGTAGAAAAGGAAACTGAATGCTGATTTTAAAAGCTTTTTTGGTAAATGTGATTATCAAAGAAAAATTGGGAGGTAGGGTAAGTATTTCCTTGGCTTGTTCAAAAACAATTTCTAAACATATTATCAGGTGTAGCTTTACCACTTTACTGCACCTTCTGCAAAGCTCCCTCATTATATCAGTACATCAAGGCTGCATAGCTAGAGAGCTCCAGACACGACACCAAGGGCCCACAGAAAACATTTACTAGAACAAGAATTAAAAGTAATTTTGACGTTACAATTTTTTACCACTGTTAATTCGGTAGACTCGGCTATTCTGTGTCAAATATGTGTTATAAAGAAAAGTATATGGCACACAGGAAACAATTACCATTTCCATTCAAATGTTAATTATATTTACTACGAGAGTTAAGTCATGCAACGCAAATCAATTACTAAATCTGACGTTAATTCTTTAAACATGCCACATGCTACATGAGAAAAATTTTTTTTAATTTTTAAAATGAAATGCACGTACCTACACTGCCCCCTTAAGGTCAGCTGGGACAAAAACATTTTCTGACAATTTACATTTAAGAAGTCTGTGGCTGTTTAAACGGTGTTTCTTGTAACTCAGAATGCATTTCATGTAAGATAACTGAGATATAAAAGTCTCCTAAATAGATTATATAACCCCCAATGTACTATTCACATGGAATAAAAATAAAACAAAAAAAATGAAAATGAGTTATTACCCAACTTTATGGTTATCTTGAATATTGCTGGTAAAGGAAAAAGTTTAAACAGGGGTGGTTGTAGAAGTAGATAGGAAGATCTGTGTAAAACGAGAAGGGACATTTTTTGTTATTTGAAGATAATGTCTCTATATCTCTAAAACTTCTTGGCTTCTCTTTAAAGCCCATGGTTTGCATTTTCTTCCAAAGGCTGTCATCCATGTAATCCGTTAGCCAAATGAGGGCTATCTGGGCCAAAAATGCAACAAAATGAGAGAGAAAAAGGCAGAGAGATAAATTTTCCTAAATCATCCAGAAAGAGCTGGATGAAAAGGACACAGAATGAATTAAGGCAGGGCGGCGGGCGGGGGGCACCAGGTGAGCATGTGTAACAAACCTGTCCCTTAATTTTATGGTACAGAAATGTCTGCAGAATTAAGAACAGTAAAAGGCAGGACAAAGGGAGTACACAGCAAAGAAAAGACAGAAGAAATGGGATCAACCAACTCCTTGCACCAGAGACTGCCATGAGCATAGGAAGCTTGGGATAAGGTCAATAGGGGGAGATAGCCCTCGACAGGGTGAGGAATGGAGGCAGTGTGTCCTGAGCTGGTTAGGAACACTCTGTCAAGCGCTGGGAATATAAGAAGGACCCAGCTACACAGTAATTGTAATGGCTTAAGTTTGAGTTTACTCCTTGAATTCCCCCTATGAAACCTTGGAAATTTATTTTTCTTTCCTATATATTTTAGGGCTCACCTTATTTGTTTACTGTCTCTCATCACTGTGTTTTATTGTCTGATGCCTAGTGTCTGGAAAACCATTGTTTTATGTATTTTGGCTTTTTTTTTCCTTGAGTTGTTTCATGTGGGAGGCTAAATCGCATTACTGTTTCTCTATCTTGGCTGAAAGTGGAAGTTTGAGGGACTTGAATTTGAGGAGAAGGAGGATATAGAGAAGCTGAAGAGGAGGAGAGGATGAGATCTACAGCACAGATGGAGCATATAACCTTCTATAGGACAAGGAACATGAGTATATTGTGAGTATTCTTGTTATTTTATTAAGTATATAGGAGGAGCCGTGTTCCTTCCTCTGACCTAAAAGGGAAAGAAAGCTGTTATGATGGTTGGCAATGCAGATACATTTGCTGCCAGAGAGTAGGACATTCGGGGATTTTCTGGCTGTAAAGGAGATGGAAGGTAGAAGGAGGGTGGAGCCCAGGAGGTTTGTGTACAGGGGTTTGAAATAATAGTTTTCTAGTTGGAGTTTGAAATAATGGATTTCTAGATGGAGTAGGATGGCAGTGGGACAATAAATTTCAAGACCTTAAGTGTGCATGGCACTCACCTGCATGGGTTTTGTGAGTGTGTATGCTAATTTTCTCATATTCAACAGACTAGATACTATAATAGAGAAAAAAAGATAGTTGTGTAGGTCTTGGGTAGAGGAGGGGGAAGGTAAAGGGAGGGTAGGCTACAGTCCTGCAACAGCAATGTTATGACAGTCAGGAAGGAATGTTAGAAAATTCCCCTTTTGTTCTACTTTAGTTCTTGGAAACTTCTGTACTTAATGCTAGTTAAAAGCTCTAATGATCTGAACAAACCAACTCTTCTCTACTGAATGGAGAAGGGAGATATCAATATTGGATAAACAGTTCTGATACTGTTGCTGGCAGAATTCAGTTACTTGTGGTTGTAAGACTGAGTTTCCCATTTCCTTGTTGGTTATCAGCCAGGAGATGCCCTCTACCTCCTGGAAGTTGCCTATATTCCTAGCCAGGTTGCCCCCTTCATCTTTAAAATCAGCAATGAAGAATCTCTCTCACCTGGAATCCTTCTTACACTTTGAATCTCTTTCTTCAGGAAGAGCATGGCCCTGTTAAGGGCTTATCTGATATAAGGTCAGGTCTACCTAGGATAATATCAGTCTCTTAAAGTCAACTTTGAAATATAACATAATCAAATCACAGGAATGATATACCATCATATTTATATGTCCCTCCCATACTTACAGGGCAGGAGATTACGTAAGAGCACAGATCACTGTTAGTCATCTTAGTATTCATCCTACCGTAGCTACAAAGATACACACAAATATAAAACTTCGTTGTTCTTATCTATACCGTTGCTATTAGATCGAGTCTTATCCCAAACTCTCAGTAAGTTCCCCCAAAAAATATAAGCTCAAGTTGTTGATGAGGTTAGAATCTGTCGGGGTCCCTGAGCCACTTAGCTGTGATAATCTGCGGACCACATTACAGGTACTAATGAAAATTCCACAGTAATTCTAGCAACGGGAAAACGTGACATAAACCAGACGCTTGCCCTTAATAAGGTAGTCAACTCGAGTTAAAAACTGTTTTTCCTTGCTTTTGCCTGGAATTATGTCCACAAGTAGCAGTAGCATTGGCAATCTCAAGCAATCTAAATATGAATCTTAACCATAATTTTACCTTGTAAGAATATTAGCTAACACATATACAATTTCATATTCGCTAATACATAAATACAATTTCATAGGGAAAAGGTTTCAAAATATAGGATTCGTAAGTGAAAAAGTAGAAATACTATAAACCCCTTCTTTTTTTTTTTTTTTTTTTTTTTTTTTGAGACGGGGGTTTTTCTCTTTTTACCCAGGCTGGAGTGCAATGGCGCGATCTCGGCTCACCGCAACCTCCGCCTCCTGGGTTCAGGCAATTCTCCTGCCTCAGCCTCCTGAGTAGCTGGGATTACAGGCACGTGCCACCATGCCCAGCTAATGTTTTGTAGTTTTAGTAGAGACGGGGTTTCACCATGTTGACCAGGATGGTCTCGATCTCTTGACCTCGTGATCCACCCGCCTTGGCCTCCCAAAGTGCTGGGATTACAGGCTTGAGCCACCGTGCCCGGCCACTATAAACCCCTTCTAATGCTGAGCCAAAGAAAACACAAGACAAGCCTCCAGTATCTTGTGGAGCCAGAAAGTAAGGAAGTGCTGAAAACAAACAAACGGATGACAGCACACAGGATGACAAAGAGGCCAGACTGAAAGCGTTCCCAACTGCCAAAACGGGAATGATTTGAGAAAAAGAAAAGAATGATTGAACTGGATTATAACCCAAAGAATGAAATAATCATGAGTCTACACTGATATAAATACTTAAAGTGAAGAAGGGACAACTCTTCTTTGCAGAAGAATTCCAACTAATAAATGTTGAAAGAATGAGAGACATAAAAAGTCACCATTAGAATGCCTCAGAAATCACTGCTACAGGCAAGATCTGATGAACCTTGATGAATGCTAAAATTGGTTGGTGAAAGGTTTTTGTTTGTCTGTTTTGGGTTGCTTTTTTTTTTTTTTTTGCAGTAATTGGTAACAAGGTTGGTGAAAGTTTAAGCAGAAACAGAATGCTTGCCTAGAATGAAGCTGAAAAGGAAAGAAAAATATGAGCCCTTGATTTAGGGTCTTTGAGTGCCCCCTGCTGGTCACTAGCATGAAATTCAATGAAGTTGTGCCAAGCTGGGTTCCCTCTATATTCCATAAAGCAATTGCCCTTCTCTTTTCTTTCCAATTATACACCTGTCGCAAGATGGTTTTCCTATTCAAAACCAGGATTTTCTGCCCCTACTAATTCAAAATTACTTTTTTCCTCTAAAAATATATCAAAAAGCTCAGTAATTACCAAATCTATCTTCCCTCTAAACAGAAGAGTAAATCATAAGCCCATGGCCACTTCCTGGCTGATCCTCAAGACTTGTCAGGTACAGGCAAACTTTCCAAAGTTCCTCCCACTAACCATCCCTGGTTCACCTAGGGCATCACAATAAGGGCAAGCCAGTCGAGTCTGTGAGAAAGGACGGACGGATCCAGCAGTGGGAGACAGGGCCTCCTGAGGATGTCAGACATGGAGAGTGTTTAGAGCAGACACCATGTCTACCGACACCTTGACCTCAGGGTTGAGGCCCAAACGGATAAAAGATAAATATTTCCACTATTGATGCCTCGCATATATGTCCTCTAAAATTAGTAATTCATTTGGTTCAAGTAAATCAGATACGGCTCTTCTTCAGGAAAAGACTGGGAATTCTTGTGGCATACGACACAGCAGAGACAAGAGATATAAACTGGCAGTGCTCTGGCTGCATATAGGCCAAGCAAATTTTATTTAGCCCATACGATATTTTAAAAGTCTTGAATTGGATGTTGATGTTCTAAAATCTGGAGATACCACATTTAAAAATTCGAAGTTCCAGTTTCTCTTGGAAAAAACAAATCTACGGATCTGGCCACAAGCAGTTTGTTTCTTCATGGTAACTAAAAAGAGACTGCCCCTTGAGACAGTTTTTGCTCTTCAGTTCCTTCCCCAGCACCCACACAAGGGATGTGGCTAATATCCACTCTGCTCTATCCACATGCATTAAATGTCAAGCCCCTGCAGCAAAAGGGTTTGCGACATCTGCAGAGTACAGTACTATGAGTTAACACACTTCTAAAACCTAAAAGGACCTCGCCTGCCATCTGCTTAAGCCTCACTAGTAACGTGCATTCCTTCCTTCTAAAAATCACGAGAGCTAATTATATCTATTCTGCAAAAACATAACATAAACTTTTACTCCTCTGAATTTGTTCTTCTACTATAATATTGTACACCAATAAATCAGCATCACCTGAAAAGTTTGTTAAAACATAAACTGCTGGGCCCCACCTGCCAGGGTTTCTGTTTCAGTAGCCGAAATGGGAACTGAGAATTTGCATTTCTATCAGATCTCCTGGTAATGCTGATGCCGCTGATCCACAGATCACACTTTGAGAACATCTGCTATTCTCCAACCCAAATTTTTTTTATTTTAAACATTTCCATGATAATTTTACCTATATTTCTCAAGTATCTCTAGAGTAGCAATATCCAATCAACTTTTTGTTGGTATAAAATGCTGTCTACCTATAGCTACTGGGCATGTGTGATTAAATAACTAGATTTTGAATTTTATTTCATCTTAATTTAAATTTGAATCACTACATGAAACTAGTTGCTATCGTATTGGACAACACTGTTAAAAGGACTCTTGAAGAGCCAAACAGAAGAGGAGGTCTAGCAAGAAACGAAAACTTTTACATGAGCATAAATAGCATAACTCAGCCGGGCACATGTCTGCTATCCCAGCACTTTGGGAGGCCAAGGTGAGAGGACTGCTTGAGCTCAGGAGTTCAACCATCCTGGGCAACATGGCAAAAATCTATCTCTGGAAAAAAAAAAAATACAAAAATTAGCCAGGTGTGGTGTGCGCCTATAGTCCCAGCTACTCGGGAGGCTGAGGTGGAAGGATCACTTAAGCCCAGGAGGTCAAGGCTGCAGTGAGTCAAGACTGCGCAACTACACTCCAGCCTAGGTGACAGAACAAATAAAATAAAATAAAATAAAATAACAATAAATAGCAAAACTGAGAATTATGCACACAAGATTTGATTTATCAAACGGTACTTTTAATATTTTCAATTGCCCCCAGAAGTAACTATGGCATATAAGTTTTTACAACATAAATGAAACGACAGAGCCTCAACTGCTTAGTAAGAAAAACAACAAATCATCAAGCTTATTTTTTTTTTACCTTTTATTCTCCTGGGAATCACAGTTACCCAATCAGGTCCACTGGAGTTGATTGGCATTTTGATATTGACACCACTTTAAGAGGAATAAAAAAGTACAAGCTTAGGTTCTGGAATATTTATTTTCAGATATATGTCTTTATTAGCAAATGTTAAAATGACAAATTTCATGGAGCCTTATGATGATGAAACATACTTATGTTAACCAACACAAATAATAAACTGGGTCTCTTATAATAAGCAGGTTATGTGTACATATAAACTGAAAAGAAATTAAATTGATTCTTAAATTTCAATGCACTCTACACTGCTAAGAGTGCAAACTCCAAAATGACCAATTCTGGTCTGAATTACGTACTCCCCTTGGACTCAGAGGGTGGCTCACACTGACAAGAATGTCTATTTTGTCATTACCTAGTTTTCAGGCTGCAACTACAGGCTGCATCAAGTCATGAGTCAGATTCCTTAGGCCTTTTCCAGATCTGAGAGAAGCCCTGCTGGGGACACTTGCCCCCCAAGATATGTACTCATGAAGTACTCTGTTTATCATTACAGGACTCTTCAGTGTTGGTTCTCCTTACTAAAACATACACTACTCGAGGGAGGCAGCGGGGAAAAATAAAAGGAAACAAAACACACACTAACCAAAGACAAGGATGGTGCCTCATTCACCTTTGTATCCTAGCACAGGCCCTGGTCTAGAGTCCATACTCAGTCAATATTTTTGGAGGGCTGCATTAAAACGTGGGGGAGGCTGAAGGAAAGGATAAAAGCACTGAAAATCCAAGGTAACTATTCCAGAAACTGAGTCACAGTAAAACTAGGCCTCTTGTACTTAGACCAAAAACAAAAAATAAAATGTCAACTTTCCAAACTCTTGATATGGGAATGTGAAGCCATTTTTTATTATTTCATCAATTTCAGAAAAAAACTGTTTATTCAATAAATACACAAAATAGTTCTTAAGCTTCTTAAGCCAGGTACTGTCCTAGACTCCCAGGCTATTACAGTAAGGAAAATACACAGCCTTTCCTTCTTCATGGAGCTTACATAGAGGAGGCAGACAAAAACAAGGAATGAAGGAAATACGCAGGCCTGGCTACATTAGAGAATAATCGAATTTCATAGATTAAATAAAGTGATTTTTTAAGAGAGCACATATAAACTACTTTCATGAGCTTAGAGCTTTATGGTAAAGAAAAAAGAAATATAATTTACTTCTCTATGTTATAATCATTATTTCATTATTATATAATAATCATCTTGCAAAAACATAATTTCCATTTTTGCAGGAAAATTTCTTCTATAATTTTCCTGCAAAAATATTTAGCCTCAATCTAATCACATGGAAAGTAGAAACAATAAAGCAAATCCAAAGTAGACTGAGCATGGTGGCTCACATCTGTAATCCCAACACTTTGAAAGGCCGAGATGGGCGGATCTCCTTGAGGCCAGGGGTTTGAGACCAGCCTGACCAACACGGCAAAACCCCACCTCTACTAAAAGTACGAAAATTAGTCAGGTGTGGTGGTGCACGCCTAGTAGTCCCAGCTACTCGGAAGGGTGAGACACAAGAATCACTTGACCCCAGGAGGGAAGGTTACAGTGAGCCAGGATCATTGTATTGCACTCCGGCCTGGGTGACAGAGCAACACTCTGTCTCAAAAAAAAAAAAAAAAAAAAGTAAAGGACATTTATAAAACAGCAACATCAAAACTGCCAATGCCATACAAAACAAATAAGCTAAAGAAAAAGAACTCTTTGGGATTAAAGAGAGAACCAAACACACTGTGTAATCATAGATTAGATTAGTTAAAATTAAAAAGATAGCTATAAAAGTCATCATTGGGACAACTGAAGAAACGTGAATATCTAACATGAACTGCATATTAGGTAACAGTACTGTAATGATGATAAATGTCCCAAATGTGATCATTATGCTTATATGTTAGAGAAAGTCCATTGTCTTAGGAGAGGCATATTTATGGAGTGCAGTGACATGATATCTGCAACATACTCTCACATGGTTCGGGGGAAAAAATTATACACAGATACATATAAACACAGAGAGACATAGAACAAAATGTGGCAAAACATTAATAATAGTGAATCTAAGAGTTCACTATTATTCCTGCAATGTTTCTAAAGATTCCATTTTTTTAATACAAAGTTAAAAAGAAAAAAGTAGCAATCATGCTAAAATAAAGGGAAATGTTTTAGGTGATAAGCCCATTCTTTTAAAAGGCCTTCCCTTATATTAATTGGGTCTTTAAGGAAAGACCTGTTGTTCTTTCCAAGAGTAACATTTTTATTCCCTTATAAGAATAAAGATGATATCCTTTAATTGTTCAACTGTCATTTACAGAACCAAATACCAAGGCTAAGCTTCTTAATTCTTTCTGATTTAAGTAAGGTTATGAGTCCCCAAGGAAGAGAAGTAAAAAGGTTATCAGCTCAACATATTTGGGCCATAAGTTCACAACAATAAACCCAAAAATCCCCAAAAAAAATCAATATCAGTATTTTTCTTTTCAGATAGCCTTATGTAATATTTCAGAAGTTTTAACAGAACAAAGGACAAAAAAATGAAAATCAATTATCAGGACTCTGTCAAACGTTTGCTTTCCAAAAACTTATGCCACCTCAAACACTGTTTTCTCAGCAACCTTTCAGGTAAGTAGAATTCTGCAATTATTCTACAACAATGTACCATCAGCCAGCCTCACCCAGGACATGCAAGAAAGGGCAGTGACAAACATTATTTTATCCTTGTTGGTTCATGGGTGTTTTTTGTTTTGAATAGTAGAAAGTCAGAAATACTTTTAGGTTTCACACTAATTTAGTTCTCTAACCTTTCTCTATTTTCCACATGGAATTTGAGTAAATTACTGTGCTTCTTCCTCTTTGCTAGGCCACTATGTAGACTGACAACAAACTCTATAGGACAATTATAGCTAACAATCATTTACGATATATTTCAAAACAATTATGACAGTGGAACTGGAATGTTCCTAACACAAAGAAATGGTAAATTCTTGAGGTAATGGATACTCCAATTACCTTGATTTGATCATTATATATTATATGCTTGTATCAAAATATCATATCTACTTCAAAAATATATGCAAGTATTGTACTTTAGGTTCTGGGGAAAAAATGAAAAAGAAAAAATATATATATGCAAGTAGTATGTATCCATAATTTAAAAATCTAAAAACACAACTCTAACGGGGCAAGGTGGCTCCCATCTGTAATCCCAGCCCTTTGGGAGGCCAAGGCAGGGGGACTACTTGAGCCCAGGAGTTTAGGCCATTCCGGAAAACATAATGGGCCAGGCACGGTGGCTCATGCCTGTAATCCCAGCACTTTGGGAGGCTGAGGTAGGTGAATCACCTGAGGTCAGGAGTTCAAGACCAGCCTGGCCATCACGGTGAAACCCCATCTTTAAAAAAAAAAAAAGAAAGAAAGAAAAAGAAAACATAATGAAACCACATTTCTACAAAACATACAAAAATTAGCTGGTTGTGGTGGTGCAAACCTGTAGTCCAAGCTATTCGGAAGGCTGAGGTGGGAGAATCGCTTGAACCCAGGATGTCAAGTCTGCAGTGAGCCATAATCATGCTACTGCACTCCAGCCTGGATGACAAAGCAAGGCCCTGTTGCAAAACGAACAAACAAATCCTCTACAATAGGGTAAATGAGTAGTCTTCATACATAGACAAAAAAGTACACGGAAATAAAATAATCTGCTTAGTCACTGATAAACGGCATGTCTGAAACCTGAATCCAGGAATAAAATGAAAAATTCTGTTTTGGTTTTGAAATTTAATTTTGTTTTCATTTTGTACTGAGCCACAGAAAATACTAGTCTTCTCAGCAGTAAACACTGTACATTGAGTGCTCCCTCTGCTGGCCTTCTAAAAGTATGGCATGAATCTACTACAGTATACATATATGTAACCTGGTATGACCAAAAGCTGACTACAGGGTGGAAAACTGAAGCGTTTTATTTTAGGAGCGCCTACAAACCACATACTTTATGATAGCAACTCTTCTCCCATCCAGTAATGAGTGGACATAAACTATGAAAATTTTTAGATTGCCCAGATGTACTTAACAAAAATACCTCCCTTTTATGCAATAAAAAAATCCTCTCTACCAAGGAATGTTTAAAAACAATATATTTCATTAAAAAGTAAAAAACATGTATACATTATTTCAAACAATGGTACTTTTTTGGTTGAGACAGGGTCTCACTCTGTTGCCGAGGCTGTAGTGCAACTGTGATCATATTCGCTGCAACCTCAAATTCCTGGGCTCCAGCCTTCCTCCCACCTCAGCCTCCCAAAGTGCTGAGTCATGAGCCACCACACCTGGCCAAAATGGTACTTTGTAACCAAGTAGCTTTCACAATTTTTTATTTCTTAGTGATGTTATGGAATATTGAAGAAAACACAAATTTTAATTCATACTGGTTTCATATTCCTTTCTCAACATTATTCCATATATTTATCATCATGCTCAAAATATGCTCATATTTGAAACAGAAATTTGAACACATTACTGCAATAATTTTAACAACTATTTAGCTTAAAAAATATAAGTTTCTGTGGCATTCCTAGCTTCCAATGCTTATTATTAAGTCCACCCAGCAATGTTGCCATATTCATAGTTTTTTAATCAATATGTTCAAATGATTTTAAACACTGATATTATATCACTTTTAAAAGTTTCAGTTCATTAGATACAAATATAAAATACCAGCCTGACTACTAGCCCTACCAGCCCTGTTCTTGGATTATTTTTTTCTTTGCATAAAATAGATGGGGCCTTGCTATGTTGCCCAGGCTGGTCTCAAACTCCTGGGCTCAAGCGATCCTCCCATCTCAGCCTCCTAAAGTGCTGGGATTATAAGCATGAGTCACCACACCTGGCCCTTGGATCATTTTTTATCTGTTCTGTGAATAAGGGATTTTGCTTACACAGCTACTATGTAAACATGCTATGTAGTTTGAAAGTCAAACACAGATATGAGGGTAAAGAACAAAAATTCAAGGGTAAAAGGTCTTTAATTTGGACTTGGATAAGCACTAAGCTTCACTTTTAAAACACTAAAGAAAAATACAAATATATGGGTTTTTTTTAAATTCAATATCTCTTCTGAATTGGGTCAAGTTGAAAGAGAAATAAGAAACACATACCCAATACCACAAAGTCTCCTAAATGGGACAAGAACAGTGGAAAATAACTCTTCAAACTATCCCCCCAAAAAAGCAGCACATACCTCTGGAAGAATGCACTCTCTGCAGCAGTTAGGAGACCCTTCAGGTATCCACCTTTGAAATGAGTAATTCTGCTACTGCAAGGGAGCTTCTTTGGTTTGAAGCAGAACCAGGGTTCCCCAGTGTAGAGGTCTGTAAAGTTACACAGGGGCAGATTCCCAGGAAGACACACGTTGCACTCAGTAGTTTCAGAAATTCTTCCTGAACGGAAGAGACTCTTGAAATAGACCCTGTCTGGTTTATCTTCCTGTAAGTGCTGAAGAACTCTGATCCCTTCACTGGGGTGGACCAAAGATATGGACACTTTAACTTTGCCTGGCCATAGCAAAGTAAAGAAAACTTTGTAAAACCCATTCTGGTAGTCCACCACCCTGCCCACAGCCCCGGCCTGCAGCTTGGGGGAGTGAATTCTGGCCTGCAGATAGTCTCCACCATACTTCTTGGGCTTTCTTTGAAAATCCTGTACATGAACCAGTACCTCCAGCTGGCTTCCCACCTTAAAGAAGGCAGCAGAGTTCAAGATAACAAAGTAGCTGGAAGAAGGGTCAGTGCTCTTCACAAAGGGGACTGGGCCCACATCTGGAACCTGTCCGTGCAAGGCGGCCAGCAAGGAGTCCTCCTCCATGCGCTCCTGGCTGGACAGGGTCTGCTGATCATAGCCACAGTAGGGATTCCGGCTAATTCTTGTCACCTGGGGGGAAACAAACTGCCCACTGCTGTCGATGAATGTGGCTGAAACAGTCTCATGGTCCAAGTACTGAAGAAGAAGACACAAACAACAGAAATTACCACTATATGTCTCTGTATTTTTGGCATAAATTCACAGAGGGCTCCCCATATTTCTGTGAGTTTTAGCTCCAGGAGCTCAATCAGATTCTCACAGTAAATATCAAAGAAAAATCCCCTTGGGCTTCTGGCAAGGGAAAGGAAATGGACCCATTTTGAAGTATGCAGAACACTGTGTTGTTCTTAACAAAGCGGCTGCTGAAGAGAAAGTCCTTTATCAGAACCTAGCATACTGGAGCTTTATCAGAGCCTAACCAAACTGAGAGAAGGGAAGTACCTAACTCCAGCCCTTTCTAGCCACCCAGTCCAACCTAAGAGGGGGAAACACCCAGAAAAAAGTAAAGTAAAGGGCTGGACAAAGATATACCATGCTAACACTAATCCAAAGAAAGCAGCAGTAGCTATATTAATTTCAGACAGAGCAGATTTCAAAGCAAGGAAAGTTATCAAAGATAAAGAGGGTTGGCCAGGCACGGTGGCTCAAGCCTGTAATCCCAGCACTTTGGGAGGCCAAGGTGGGTGGATCACAAGGTCAAGAGATCGAGACCATCCCGGTCAACATGGTGAAACCCCGTCTCTACTAAAAATACAAAAATTAGCTGGGCATAGTGGCACACGCCTGTAGTCCCAACTACTCGGGAGGCTGAGGCAGGAGAATTGCTTGAACCCAGGAGACGGAGGTTGCGGTGAGCCGAGATCGCGCCATTGCACTCCAGCCTGGGTAACAAGAGCGAAACTCCGTCTCAAAAAAAAAAAGATAAAGAGGGTTATCACATAATAATAAAGGAGTCAATTCTCCAAATAACAACCCTTAACATGTATGTAACCAACCAATGAGTATCAAAATATGTGAGGCACAAACTAACAGAGAAATAGATGAATCTACATTATAGTCTGAGACTTCAACACTCCTCTACCAGAAATAGATCCAGTAGGCTGAAAATTGGTAAGGACATGGTTGAATTCAACAGCACCATCAATAAACTGGATATAGCTGACATCTGTAAACTACTTCTTATCAAGTTTGCGTGGAACATTAACCAAAACAGTCCACATTCTGGACCATAAAATGCACCTTAACAAATTTTTAATAATAAAAATCATACGGTATCTTGTCTTAAGCCATAATGAAATTAAACTAGAAATCAATAATAGAAAGATAGCTGGAAAATCCCAAAATAGTATACAAATGGACAACATACAAAATCTCATGAGAAATTTAAAAATATTTTTAATTAGGAGAAGGTAAAAATATAATTTATTAAACACTATAGGATAAAGCAAGAGAAATGTTTAGAGGGAAATACATAGTTCTACACATATTTTAGGAAAGAAAAATGACCTAAAATCAATAATTTAAGCTTACATCTTAGGAAATTAGAAAAAGAAGAGCAAACAATATCCAAAAATAAGCAGAAGAAAAATTAAAAATATGAGAGCAGAAATCAATGCAGTTGAAAACAGGAAATCAATAAAGAAAAATCAATCCCAAAGCTGTTTTTTTAAAAGATCAATAAAATTGATAAGCCTCTACCAGGCTTTAAAAAACAGAGAGAGAAAGGATACAAATTACTAAATCAGAAATGAAAGAGAGGCCATCACTACAGATCCCATGGACATTAAAGGGATAAAGGAATATTATGAACAACTCTATGTCCACAAATTTGATAATCCAGATGAAATGGACCAATTCCTTGAAGGGCACTATCCATAAAGAATGCACCTAATGATGCAAAAGTAATATTATAACTAGTGGAAAACAAATATAAAAGAACGAAGTCGTGCTTTCTTCATCACTTAGAGTAGGAAGTTAAGATATGTTATCTCATGCTGTTGGGAAAATAAAAGGTCTAAATACATTATTTTATATTATATATAGAAATAAAATTAATTTTGCAAATTGTGGAAAAAGAATGAAGTAAGCAGAGACCTTATCTTTCATTATGTTAACAGTAGTAGGTCAGGTGTAGTGGCTCATGCTTGTAATTCTAACACTTTGGATGGCTGAGGCAGAAGGACTGCTTGAGGCCAGAAGTTCAAGACCAGCCTGGGCAATATAGCAAGAACTCATCTCTACAACAAATTCTTAAAAAGTTAGCCAAGCATGGTGGTACATGCTTGTAGTCCTAGCTACATCAAAGGCTGAGCTGGGAGTACCACTGAACCCAGGAACTCCAGATTATAGTGAGCTATGATCCCGCCACTGAACTCCAGCCTGGGCAACAGGGCAAGACCTTGTCTCTAACAAATAAATAAATAAATAAATATTAAAACTAGGCTAGGTACCGTGGTTCATGCTAGTGCTTCGGGAGGCAGAAGTGGGCAGATCAGGATTGTTTGAGCTCAAGAGTTTGAGACCAGCCTGGGCAACATGGTGAAACCCCGTCTCTATTAAAAGTACAAAAAATTAGCTGGGCGTGGTGGTGCATGCCTGTAATCTCAGCTACTCAGGAGACTGAGGCACAAGAATTGCTTCAACCCAGGAGGCAGAGGTTGCAGTGCACTGAGATCATGCCACTAAACTCCAGCCTGGGCAACAGAATAAGACTCTGTCTCAAAAACTTTAAAACAGGAAAATAATTATTATTATTTTATATATATATATATATATTTCTTTTAATATATATATGAGGACTGCTTGAACCCAAGAGTTCAAGGTTACAGTGAGCAATGACAACAGCCTGCAACAGAGTAAGACCCTGTGCCTAAAAAAAAGGAAAAGAAAAATTCAGTAGTAGCAGAAACAGCCAATATTTACTGTGAGCCTTTATGTTACGGATACTTTTGGAAAGAGTATCCATGAATCTTTAAACTCAATGTTCAAATTATCACATGTGATAAGTCCTGTTATTATGTCCATTTTATAGACAAGGAAACTGAGACAACGAACAGCTTAACAATTTGCTCAAGGCCATGTAGGTTAGAAGCAGCAAAGGATTAGAAGCCAAGCTGCCTGAAGTGAGGCCTGTTTTCTTAACCACCCGTGCTACACTACCTCATATGAACAAGTTAGGAGATGCCTTGTAAAGTTTACAAATCAAGATACAAGTACATAATGTATAACTAGTGCTACCTACCCAAATAATATGAGCATTACATTCACTCAGAGTAAAGAATAGGGAGGGGATCCAATCGGTGCTTAATACCATTCTCTATTCTTTGAAATGTCTATACATTCTATGAGTTATTTTATTAGTAAACAGGATAGAGGAACAAATGAGCAGGAAAAAAGTTATAGACCTCACCTGAGGCATATAACTAATCTACCTAAAATGTAGAAAACTATATCTTACATTATGCAATTAAACTGCAGGGAACAACAACAGCAAAGCAAAACCAAATATCTCTCTCAATAGCTATAACATTTCCTTGTTTCTGGCAAAACACTTAACAAGTCCTCAGGCTCCCCACCTATGACAAACCACTTCAAAATCCTACATAAGGTAAAAATAATCTCAAAATACAATAATGTTTAATGCTCTTCTTAGATTCTGTATTTTTCCCCTCTCATTTTATACTAACATATACACATTTTCATTTTAAAGGGTCTCATTTAGGAGCCTTCATTTTAAAGGGGTACATGGTAGTATTTGTTCATTTAAAAAGTGGCACGGGGAAAACAAAACTGACTGAAAAATTCTCTTTATTACCTTACTGATTACCTTTCAGGAAATGCTCCAGCCACCCTCTTCTGTTTAGTTGTTGCAAATCTGTGACACACCGTTAAGGACCAAATCATGCACCATGTGCTCACAGCATACCTCCTCTTCCTAATTCCTTGCTCACTCTCACTCTTGTTCCCTGGGTAGCCACACCACTTCTCCAAGGCCAACTGACTGACACATTCAACCCAATCCAGAAATCACCAAACATTGGGTGGTAATTCCCCTGCATTTTACTTGCAAATGAAAAACATGTGAAAATGTCAATTTGCTTAATTTTCCTAAAGATAGGGGCAACTTCACGCCTGCCATCTTTTTAGGTTTAGGGCGAAGAGGAAACAGCAAACAGATGGCTCACTCCTCAAGCCGTCATAACCGATGGGCTGGAGTGAACATGGTGACTGCCTGTCCCACATCCATTTCACTCCTGGCCTACTGAACCACAGCAATGCTGTTTGCTGACCTGTCAGCTCAAGGGTGGGCCTCCAGGTAAATGGCTGGTTCAGAATGGGCATGTGACCCAATTCTGGACTATGAGAATCAGAAGAGGTTGCTGGAGGCTTATGCTTGCATGCAGCCAAATCCAGGGACGACTAATCCCCCTGGTAACAGCTATTTGAATTTCACTTGCAAATGAAAAAACACAATATCTTTTTTTTTTTTTTTTTTTTTTTTAGATGGAGTCTTGCCCTGTCACCCAGGCTAGAGTGCAGTGATACAATCACTGCAACCTTCTCCTCTCAGGTTCAAGCAATTCTCCTGCCTCAGGCTCCCGAGTAGCTGGAATTACAAGTGTGTGTCACCACATCCAGCTAATTTTTTGCATTTTTAGTAGATGGGGTTTCGCCACATTGGCCAGGCTGGTCTCGAACTCCTGACCTCAGGTGATCTGCCCGCCTCGGCCTTTCAAAGTGCTGGGATTACAGGCATGAGCCACGGCCCCTGGCCTGACACAAGTAGTATCTTGAGATGGTTTGAAGAGAACAACTGTTCCTTCAGGTGGACATTACAAGAAGACAACCACCAGCCGGGCGCGGTGGCTCAAGCCTGTAATCCCAGCACTTTGGGAGGCCAAGGCGGGTGGATCATGAGGTCAAGAGATCGAGACCATCCTTGTCAACATAGTGAAACCCCGTCTCTACTAAAAATACAAAACATTAGCTGGGCATGGTGGCGCGTGCCTGTAATCCCAGCTACTCAGGAGGCTGAGGCAGGAGAATTGCCTGAACCCAGGAGGCGGAGGTTGCGGTGAGCTGAGATCGCGCCATTGCACTCCAGCCTGGGTAGCAAGAGTGAAACTCCGTCTCAAAAAAAAAAAAAAAAAAAGAAAGAAACGAAAATAACCACCCTATTGCTCTGGCAGCCATCCTACAATCAACCATGAAGGAGGATGCCATAGATAAAAGGTAACACAAAAGAAGGCAGAGTTAAGAGGCTTACAGACAAACAAAGGCTGGTTCCCAAAAGAATTATGCCCAACCTATCTACTGACTTCTATTCAAATGAATAATATATACTATCATTAGCTTGAATCGGGTGTCTTTTACTTGAAGCCCAAAGCCCTAATACACAGGTGTTATAATACATATTTAAAATATCAATGAATAAGGCAAAAGAAAAAAAATACAGGCCTTGCTCAATGAGAGCTCATCCGAGAAGTAAAAGACTGCAATTCTCCCTCCAATCTTTTGCTAGATATTGTTACAAATACCTCTTTCTCATATTATGGGTTTGTTTGTTTTTTTAAGATGGAGTCTCACTTTGTCGCCCAGGCTAAAGTGCAATCTCAGCTCAGTGCAACTTCCACCACCTGGGTTCAAGTGATTCTCATGTCTCAGTCTCCTGAGTAGCTGGGATTACAGGCACCCACTACTACACCCAGCTAATTTTTGTACTTTTAATAGAGACGGGTTTCATCATGTTGGCCAGGCTGGTCTCAAACTACTGACCTCAGGTAATCTGCCCACTTGGGCCTCCCAATGTGCTGGGAATCCAGGCATGAGCCATTGTGCCCGACTAATGTAATATATTTAATTAAAATTGAGTCTGCTTTTTAGAAAATGATCATATACTCCAATCATAAAAAGAGTATAGTGAGGATCAGCAGCATAGTATAGAAAGGAATTAGGGAGTGAGAGACTGCCAAATTTCAGAGTCTTTTCCCCATTTACTCCAAGCTTCTTTATCCATGATCATCATAGTAATAAATGGCTTAAAATTCATGACAATAGTATCATGCTGGACAAGATGACGTCTTTAGACAGGTGAAAATGCTTACAGCTCACTCCACTAAAAGAATCATCTGATTTTCAATATCAGAACTGTTTATTCAATATTGATACCTCCCTTCTACATTCAGTAGAGAAGAGTTACTTTGTTCAGATAATTAGAGCGTTTAACTGGCATTAAGTACAGAAGTTTCCAAGAACTAAAGTAGAAAAAAAGGGGAATTTTCTAACATTCCTTCCTGACTGTTTTTTGTCTGTTGGGTATTTTTTGAGACGGAGTCTTGCTCTGGCACCAGACTGGAATGCAATGGTGCAATCTCGACTCACTACAACCTCTGCCTCACAGGTTCAATCGATTCTTCTGCCTCAGCCTCCCGAATAGCTGGAACTACAGGAGCATGCCACCACGCCTGGCTAATTTATATATATATATATATATATTTTAGTGGGACGGGATTTCACCATGTTGGTCAGGATAGTCTCGATCTCCTGACCTCATGATCTGCCCACCTCAGCCTCCCAAAGTGCTGGGATTACAGGCGTGAGCTACCACACCCGGCCCCTGACTGTTATTACATTACTGTTGTGGGACTGTAGACTACCCTCTCTCTCCCTTTACCTTCCTCCTCCTCTACCCAAGACCCACACATCTTTTTTTCTCTATTATAATACTCAATCTGTTGAATATGAGAAAATTAGCATACACACTCACAAAACCAATGCAGGTGAGTGCCATGCACACCTAAGGTCTTGAAATTTATTGTCCCACTGCCATCCTACTCCATCTAGAAATCCATTATTTCAAACTCCAACTAGAAAACCATTATTTCAAACCCCTGTACACAAACCTCCTGGGTTCCACCCTCCTTCTACCTTCCATCTCCTTTACAGCCAGAAAATCCCCGAATGTCCTACTCTCTGGCAGCAAAGGTATCTGCATTGCCAACCATCATAACAGCTTTCTTTCCCTTTTAGGTCAGAGGAAGGAACATGGCTCCTCCTATATACTTAATAAAATAACAAGAATACTCACAATATACTCATGTTCCTTGTCCTATAGAAGGTTATATGCTCCATCTGTGCTGTAGATCTCATCCTCTCCTCCTCTTCAGCTTCTCTATATCCTCTTTCTCCTCAAATTCAAGTCCCTCAAACTTCCACTTTCAGCCAAGATAGAGAAACAGTAATGCGATTTAGCCTCCCACATGAAACAACTCAAGGAAAAAAAAAGCCAAAATACATAAAACAATGGTTTTCCAGAAACTAGGCATCAGACAATAAAACACAGTGATGAGAGACAGTAAACAAATGAGGTGAGCCCTATGACTGTCCTTTGCTTAGATCTTGAGAGAGCTTCCAGGCTGCAGCACAGGGAGAGGAGCCCTGGTGGAGCATGGCAAACTACCCAAGGCAAGGAGATGAGGCTGAGAGTCTTAAAGACCATGGTGATTATAATTCACAGGAAAGCAGAACAACTGTGCAGAAAATAACTCAGGACATTACAGAGAATACTCAAGTATTCAGCAGTGTGATAATGAGCATATGTGCACAAGGAAACTATTGGAGGCTGGGTAAAGAACTACCTGAGAGAAAAAAAAAAGTGAACAATAACCTAGGTTTATACAGGAATAGTACTTCTTACCAGCCAGACTAGAAAAGCCCAGGGGGGGAAAAAAAAAAAAACCTTGTCAATTAATATGAAAAAAAAGGGGGGGGCACAAAAAAAGGAAGAAAGGAATAAAGAAGATGTGGGATAAATATAAAACAAACAGCAAAATGGTAGATGTAACCATAACGCTTTCAAAAAGTATATTAAATGTAAACAGGCTAAGCACCTCAACTAAAAGGCAAAGACTGTCTGATTGGATAAAAAACAAGATCCAATTACATGATAGCTAGACGAAACCTGCTTTACATATAAAAACACCACGGACAGCATCATATGAATGGCCAAAAGCTGGAAGCACTTCCCTTGAAAACCAGCACAAGAAAAGGATGTCACCTCTCACCACTTATATTCAACATAATATTGGAAGTTCTAGCCAGAGCAATCAGGCAAGAGAAAGAAATAAAGGGCATCCAAATAGGAAGAGAGGAAGTCAAACTATCTCTGTTTGCAGATGACATGATTCAATATCTAGAAAACTCCATAGTCTCCGCCCAAAAGCTCCTCCAGTTAATAAACAACTTCAGCAAAGTTTCAGAATACAAAAACAATGTACAAAAATCACTAGCATTCCTATACATCAACAATAGCCAAACCAAGAGCCAAATCAGAAAGGCAATCCCATTCACAATTGCCACAAAAATAATAAAATAGTCACGAATATAGCTAACAAGGGAGGTAAAAGAGCTCTAAAATGACAATTACAAAACACTACTCAATGAAATCAGAGAAGACACAAATAAATGGAAACACATTCCATGCTTATGGATAAAAAGAATCAATATCAATAAAATGGCTACACTGCCCAAAGCAATTTACAGATTCAATGCTATTCCTATCAAACTACTGAAAACATTCTTCACAAAACCAGAAAAGGTTATTTTTAAATTTATATGGAACCAAAAAGAGCCTGAATAGCCAAGGCAATCCTAAGCAAAAAAGAACAAAGCTAAAGTCATCACGTTACCTGACTTCAAATTATACTATAAGGCTACAGTAACCAAAACAGCATGGTACTGGTACAAAAACAGGCACAGAGACCAACAAAACAGAATAGAGAATCCAGAAATAAGGCCACACATCTACAACCATCTTCTGATCTTCAACAAAGCTGACAAAAACAGGCAATGAGGAAAATTATACTGGTACTGGAATAATTGGCTAGCCATATGCAAAACATTGAAACTGACTCCTTCCTTATACTATATACAAAAATCAACTCAAGGTGGATTAAAAATTTAAATGTAAAATCCAAAACTGTAAAAACACTAGAAGACAACCTAGGCAATACCATCCTGGACAAATGGGCAACGATTTCATGACAAAGACACCAAAAGCAATTGCAACAAAAGCAGAAATTGACAAGTAGGATCTAATTAAACTTAAGAGCTTGTGCACAGCAAAAGAAAATATCAACAAAGTAAACAGACAACCTGCATAATGGGAGAAAATATTTGCAAACTATGCATCTGACAAAGGTCTAATATCCAGCATCTATGAGGAGCTTAAACAAATTTACAAGAGAAAAATAACTCCATTAAAAAGTGGGCAAAGGACATGAATAGAAACTTCTCAAAAGAAGACATACATACAGCCAAAGAGCATATTTAAAAAAGGTCAATATCACTGATCATTAGAGAAATACAAATCAAAACCACAGTGAAATCTCACACCAGTCAGAATAGCTATTATTAAAAAGTCAAAAAATAACAGATGCTGGCAAGGTTGAAGAGGAAAGGGAACACATACACACAGTTGGTGGGAGTGTAAATTAGTTCAATCATTGTGGAAAGCAGTATGGCATTTCCTCAGAGACCTAAAAACAGAACTACTGCTCCACCCAGCAATCTTATTACTGGGTATATACCCAGTGGAATATAAATCATTCCACCATAAAGACGTATGTATGTGAATGTTCACTGCAGCACTATTCACAATGGCAAAGACATGGAATCAACCTAAATGCCTATCAATAACAGATTGGATAATGAAAATATATTCCATATGAAATATAAGAAAATCTTATATTACATATATAGCATGGATTACTATACAGCCATAAGAAAGAACAAGATCATGTTTTTTTGTGGGAACATGGATGGAGTTGGAGGCTATTATCCTTAGCAAACTAACACAGGAACAGAAAACCAAATACTGCATGTTCTCACTTATAACTGGGAACTAAACGATAAGAACTTATGAACACAAAGAAAGAAACAACAGGGGTTTACTTGATGGGAAAGAGTGGGGGGAGGGAGAGGAGCAGAGAGGGTACTGGACTTAATACCTGGGTTATGAAATAATATGTACACAAACCCGTGACATATGCTTCCTATGTAACAAACCTTCACATGTACCCTCAAACCTAAATTAAAATTTTTTAAAAATACAATTCAATAAATAAATAAATATAAAAACACAAATAGGTTTAAAAAATAGTAAACTGGCTGGATGTGGTGACTCAACCTGCAGTCCAAGCACTTTAGAAGGCTAAGGCAGCCAGATCACTTGAGCCCAGGAGTTCAAGACCAGCCTGGGCAACATGGCAAAACACATATCTAAAAAGAAAATACACAAAATTAGCCAAGCATGGTGGAACACGCCTGTAGTCCCAGCTACTCAGGAGGCTGAGTGGGAAGGGCTGAGTGGGAAGGACTGCTTGAGCGTGGGAGACAAAGGCTGTGGTGAGTCGTGATTGTGCCACTGCATTCCAGCCTGGGCAACAGAGCATGACCCTGTCTCAAAAATAATAAAAAATAATACCAAAAGGATGGAAAAAGATATACTTGCTAACAGCAAAGGAAGGAAAGCTAGAGTGGTTATATAATACCATATACAGTAAATTTCAGAGCAAAGAATTTTACCAAGGATGAAGAAGGCCAATTTGTGATGGTAAAGCAACTGAATTCATCAAGAGGACACAACAATTCTAAACATTAAGTACCTAAGAACAGAACTTCACAACACATGAAGTGAAAACTGACAGAAATGCCAGGTGAAATAGACAAATTCACAATTATAGTCAGAGATTTCAATATTCTCCTTTCAATAACTGATAGAGCAGAAAATAGTAAGGATATACAGAAGACGACCAACACCATGAACCATGTGGATCTAACTGACATTTATAGAATACTCCATGCAGTAAGAGCAGAATGCATTCCTTTCCAGTACACATAGACTATATATCAAAATAGAACATATTCTGTGCTATAAACAAATCTCGATAATGTTTTAAAAGAATTCAAGTCATACAAAGTATGTTCTCAGGGGAACCAAATCAGGAATCAATAACAGAAAGGTATTTGCAAAATATCCAAATATTTGAAAGTTAAACAACGCTTCTAAATATGGGGCTGGATGCAGTGGCTCACACCTGTAATTGCAGCACTTTGGGAGGCTTAGGCAGGAGGATCGTTTGAGTCTAGAAGTTTGAGACAAGCCTGGAAAACAGAGTGAGACCCCATCTCTGCAAAAACATAAAAAATTAGCTGGGTATGGTGTCAGACACCTGTAGTCCCAGTTACTTGGGAGGGTGAGGTGGGAAGATTACTTGAGCCCAAGGGTTGTAGCTGCAGTGAGCCAGGAGCATGCCACTGCACTCCAGCCTGGGTGACAGAGTGAAACTCGTCTCAAAAAAAAAAAAAAACTTAAATAACACATGGGTTAAAGAAAAGAAAAAGGAAAATTAGAATGTAGTTCAGCTGAATGAAAATGAAAATGAAAACAAATCATATCTAAATGTGTGGTATACACTAGAGCAGTATATAGAAATAAATTTTTTTATTATTTTTTTAAAGACAGGGTCTCACTCTGTTGCCCAAGCTGAAGTGCAGTGACATGATCATAGCTAACCATAATCTTAAACTCCTGGGCTCAAGGGATTATCCTGTGTCAGCTTCCCAAGTAGCTAGGATTACAGGCACACACCATTACACCCAGCCAATTTTTTAAAATTTTTTGTAGAGATGGGGGTCTCACTATGTTGCCCAGGGTGGTCTCAAACTTCTGGCCTCAAGTGATCCTCCCACCTCACTCTCCCAAAGTGCTGGGATTACAGGCATAAGCTACCATACCCAGTCTTGTAAAAGAAAATTTATAGCATTAAACATTTAATTAGAAAAGAAAGATCTCAAAACAACGACTAAAGCTACCACATTAAGAAACTAGAAAGAGACAATTAAATCCAAAGGAAACAGAAGAAGGGAAACAGTAAAGATCAAAATGGAAACTGACCCAACAGAAAACAGAAAAATAATGAAACCAAAAGCTGGTTCTTCAAAAAGATCAATAAAACACAAACCTCTGGTCAGACTGATCAGGAGTAATAAGATAAAACACAATTCTACAGATATTAAGAGGATAAAAGGGGTTTTGGAGATCTATTTCAAGACAATGTAAATAAGACTTAATGCTACTGAGCTGGGCATGGTGGCTCACGCCTATATTCTCAGCACTTTGGAAGGCCAAGGCGAGTGGATCACCTGAGGTCAGGAGTTCAAGACCAGCCTGGCCAATGTGGCAAAACCCTGTCTCTATTAAAAATACAAAAATTAGCTGGGCGTGGTGGCACATGCCTATAATCCCAGCTACTTGGAAGGCTGAGGCATGAGAATCACTTGAACCCAGGAGGCAGAGGTGGCAGTGAGCCAAGATCATGCCACTGTACTCCAGCCTGGGCAACAGAGCGAGACTATGTCTTAAAAAAAAAAAAAAAAAAGACAAATACCATATGATTCCACTTATATGAGGTACTTAGAGTTGTCGAGTTCATAGAGACAGAAAGAAGAGTGTATGCCAAGGAGCAGGGGGTACGGAGGAATGGGTAATCATTGTTTTTTGTTGTCATTGGGTTTTTGGTTTTTTTTGTTTTTGTTTTTGTTTTGAGACAGTCTCTCTCCGTCACCCAAGCTGGAGTGTAGTGGTTCAATCTCGGCTCACAGCAACCTCTGCCTCCCAGGTCCAAGCAATTCTCATGCTTCAGCTTCCCGAACAGCTGGGATTACAGGCGTGCACCACCAGGCTCAGCTAATTTTTGTATTTTTAGTAGAGATAGGCTTTCACCACATTGACCAGGTTGGTCTCGAACTCCTGACCTAAAGTGTTCCTCCTGCCTCAGCCTCCCAAAGTGCTGGTATCACAGGCATGAGCCACTGCGCCTGGCCTAGGTAATCACTGTTTAATGGGTAAAGAGTTGCAGTTTGGGAAGATGAAAAAGTTCTAGACATAGATGGTGCTGGTGGTTGCACAACAATATGAATGTACTTAATGCTACTCAATTGTACACTTAAAAGTGGTTAAAATGACAAATTCTATGTTATATATATTTACCACAAAAAAAATTCTTTTAAAAAGAGGAGTTTCTAAAATACCTAGACACATCATCCACAGCTACCAGGTAAAAGGAACTACTGGTGTAGAATTGGTAGTATCTTATATAGTAAAACATGCAAGAACAGTTTAAGCAAAGAAAAACAGGAAGTAATACCTACCTTTTATGCCTTAAGCTATTTCCAATAGGAAATATTTAACAGAATTACTTCACATTCTCCAAAGTACCTAACAAGTTTTACTCATTGCACACATAAAAAGATCTGTAGGACCTTAGTGTGCCCATTTCATAGTGAGATCAGGTGTTCTCCTAAAAACCACAAAGTTGGTTCCAGCAGGAGAAATGTTTTTAAAAGCCTAAAGCCTATGGCTTAGCTTTTAGAGAATCTTATGCTACCTCTAATAAGAAAAGAAATGCCATAATTAAGTTGGTTATGTAATCTGAGAAGTACCACAAGCCAACAAAACAAAAGGAAAGCATCCTTTTATCCAGAACTCCTCCATAAGTTTTGGTTATATGAGTTCATGTTGGGGCTGGGGGCAAGGAAGAAGGAACACTACTAAGACCCTTCTCAGTGCCAGGCCCTTGTGAGGGATTCAGTAAGACATGGTCCCCATCCCTGAGTGCCATCTAGTAATCTTCAAAACAGATCCATCTACTCCCTCCCTTGAAATACTCCTTCAGCTTTTTTCCATGTGCCGACTAAAAGGTCCCCTCCTTGAAGAGGCTTTTCCTTCATCATTCTAAAGCTATCCTAGAATAGCTCCCTTTCCTTATTGCACTTTTCACAATCTCCAATTATCATTACTATTTTTTTTTTAAGACAGAAACTCACTCTGTCACCCAGGCTGGAGTGCAATGGCGCAATCTAGGCTCAACACAACCTCTGCCTCCTGGGTTTAAGCAATTCTCTTGCTTAAACAAGAGAATTGTTTAAGCCTCCTGAGTAGCTGGGACTACAAACATGCGCCACCATGCCCAACTAATTTTTGTATTTTTAGTAGAGACGGGTTTTCACCATGTTGGCCAGGATGGTCTTGATCTCTTGACCTCATGATCCACCCACCTCAGCCTCCCAAAGTGCTGGGATTACAGGCATGAGCCACCGCACCCAGCCATCATTATGATTATTATGTGATTATTACTTATTATTTTCTTCCATGCACACTTACAGTGTGAGTTCTAGAATCAAAGGCCCGTAAGCGAAGAAATGTCTTCAGTGTACCCTCAGTGACTAGCCCAGTATATAACCATTGTGGGCACTAAAATACTTATTGAATAAATGAAAACAAGAACTGTAACTAGGATAAGCTTCCGATAACCAATATTTTCCCAGGCTGGTTAGGCCCAAATCCCCAGACAGGGCTGGCTTAGTTATGAGGGATTATACTGGGTACTCACCTCTACCTGAGTAACATTGACGACCAGCACCACCACCATCAACACTGCAAGCAGACAGCAGAAAAGCCGTAGTTTGAAGAAATTGGTCCACATTGTCTGGCTGTATCTTGATCACCCATGGCCGACACCAGGCTACCTTCACTCTTTAAAATTCCATGTTTTTGTTTTTCTGAGCTGCAGATGAGCTTTCAGTTTCATTTGCTTCTATTCTGCTAGTACCCTTAAGAGTTCTTATGTAGTGGAGAGACTGCAGTTGATTCAAGCAGCACATTTTTCTTCAAAGAACTCCTTCAAAGAGAGGAGATGAGAGAACATCACCAACTGCAATGGCCTAGAGTGGGGTGAGAGGAAAAACATTACATTTCCTCTTCCTTAACCTTATCTAAGGCCCAAAGTCACAAAGAGAAAGCAAAGAGCCAGAGCACAGTAATGTCTTCTCATTTCCAGACAATCTCCTCAAGGTCTCCTTTCCCAGTGCAGGCTTCTGCGTAAATACAATAAAATTTTCCCTATTGCCTATTTAGGTTTTAACTGTTAAGAATCAAGGAAGTATGTCTTCAAATTCAGAAATTGTGAAATAAAAGTAACTGTTAAATTTCTACAGAGATCTCAGTAAATAAAATCACTTCCCTTCCCCTTTAAAGTTATATAACAATGCTATATTAATTACATTTAAAGAATATGAAGAGGAAACTGTGTTTTCATGAAGAGCTCTGGGATACAGTGCAAAGCATCCTGACATTCTCTGGAAAACAAGGAGTGCCACTCCTAAGTACGGTAGGAGATAGGACACACTCTTTGGGTTTCCAGCTCTCTCCCACCACTTATGTGGTCCTGATGCTCCCTCAGCTAAGTAATAAGGCACAGGAGGACACATATCTGCCTGGAAGATTGAGGGTAGAAAAATCAACCTTGAAAAATGGGTAACAGGATCCCAAAATCCTTCACCATATCTGCTAGAAGCAGAGGACTTGAGAGTCAGCCATGCCTAAGTGTTCTCTCATGCAACAACTTCAAATGCTCTTTCCACTTGCTATTTTGAGATAAGTAAACAGAAAATGTCCTAGTATTCTGTCCCCAGAGAGGCTGTCCATGGAGGGAAGGACATAGAAATAAAGGCAGACAGGGTACAAA
This sequence comes from Sapajus apella, assembly GCF_009761245.1. NCBI lineage: Eukaryota > Metazoa > Chordata > Mammalia > Primates > Cebidae > Sapajus > Sapajus apella. The sequence goes on from NW_022436980.1 coordinate 18,641,160, forward strand.
ATCATGGTACAGAGTATCTCAGAATAGCTCAGCTGTGTCAACGCTTTGCTCCACTTTGTGTTGGACCTGGCAAGCCCCCATTCTCTCGCTCCTCTGCCTCACCTGTCTGAACCATTTCCAACCCCAATGAAAATCAGCTTTACAAAGGAGACAAGGGTGAGCCATTCCAGCAAGCTTTCCATCCTCAGAGTTCCCACAGCACTTATTTTCACTTCTCAGCTGATCTCTATTTGTATTTTTTTCTGCCTCACCCTCCATTTGTATTTCTTATCTCTCAAACTAGACTATACCAATTATGACTATATTTTTTTAAAACCATATTTCAGAGAAAAAGCAACTTAGTGAAACGTATCATACTTTTCTGATTTGTTCAAGGTACTTACTTCTTTACATATGCAACAAAAAATTATGGAGGCCTACTCTGTACCACACACTGTACTAAGTGCCAGAAATTCCCCTTGAAAAGTTTACACTCATATTAGACAAGATGTCAGTCCCTTCTTAAGGAAAAATAAATCCACCAGTCCTGGCCACCTCCACAGGGATGCCGGGAACTGCGAAAGACTGTGCTTCTCCATTCTCTGGCCCCCTAACACCTCCCCTCTCCAATATCCAGGCACTCATCCACCTCATACTGCCTATAAATTCTGGGAAGAAACTGGCTGTAAAACAGAAGATAACTCTGTCATCAGGGACCCAGTTGTTTTGCTATCGAAATCCTTCTCAAAAAGTTGTCTAAAAAAAAAAAAAAACAAGTTTTCCCTGACGGCCAGAGAGGGAAAAGACCAACAGGAATTCAGTTGCACCATAGGCAGGTGTGGTCATGTGTTGTGGGGACACTAGCCATTTAAAGGACATTAGTGTGGTTCAGCCAGGCAGCAGCAACACAACACTGTCAGTGATGCAGAAGGAAGGCAAGGGCAGGAGACTCTAAAGTGAAAGAACCACAGGGCTATAGGCAGCAACGCAAGAAGCCCCTCCCAGCTATCGACCTCTACTGACAATAATTTAGGAGGACCGTGACAGGAAAAGACCTGACTTTCTGCTACAAGCAAGTAGAACACTGACATTTGAGAGACCCATCTGTACACCTAAGTAGATGTTATGTGAGGCACACTAGACAGACCTCTCTTTGAAAAGATGTACACTAAAATTTTAAGACTTGTCACCTCTGGGCAGTTTTTGTTTTCTCCTTTATCTGTATGTCCCAATTTTTCACCGGGAAATAAAAATCAAAAACACAAAGAATAAAGCTGGGCCAGGCATGGTAGCAAATGTCAGTAATCCCACCACTTTGGGAGGCCACGGCAGGAGGATTGCTTGAGACCAGGAGTTCAAGACTAGCCTAGGCAAGATAGTGAGACCCCCAACTCTACAAAAAAAAAAAAAAATTAATTAGCTGGGCATGGTGGTACTTACCTTAGTCCCAGCTACTCAGAAGGCTGAGGTAGGAGAATTGTTTGAGCCTAGGAGGTCGAGGCTACAGTGAACCATGATCACACCAATGTACTCCAGCCTGGGTAACAGAGCGAGACTCTGTCTCAAATAAAATAAAATAAAGAATAAAACCAATTTCTAAAAGTAAAAATTAAAGATAAGATATAGGAGAAACAAAGCATTAAATCATAGGTGAAATCGATTCAACTTAAACTGAAAGATTTTTTAAGTGAAAGAAGAAACCTATGTTACAGCATGAGGTAATTGTAGTTTAAAAAAAAAACCTATAACAGGTTTCTGGTATTGTCCTATAAATATAAACCTACGCATTATAACAAGAAAGCTATTTGTAAGGAGCCTTAAAATCAAGTAAGAACAACAGTGTTGGCAGGGAATGATTCCAAAGTTTCTCAGATTAACCAATGAAGTAAAAATATATAATTCAATGTAATTTACCTTTTTTGGAAATTTTCCAAGAAGAGATGCTTCCTGGAACTAGAAATCAGAAGTTATGTCTAACCTTCCTTCCAGCAGGAAATTCTGAACTCAGGCAATTTTGACCAGCAGTCCTTATTTTCTTCATGCCACATCTGAAACACACATAAATGTTTTTTTCATTTTTATATCATTCTTCTTGCTGCAACAGAAATATGCACATGATACAATGGTTAAAGATACTGAAAATGAAGTTTAAAAAAACATAGTAGAAATTAAGAGTAAAATTTTACAGGCAGAGTTATATATGATACAGTGGAAGGAGTGGGGATAGGAATGTTTCCTTTTCCTTACTAATAAGAAATAGTAACTGTCTATTTAAATACATTAACTTCAAACTGGCAAATCACTCTCAGACCTTGGCTGCAGGTCAAAACTTTATAAATAGCAATATAAGTGAAAAAAAATAGAAACCAAAGATAAAAGCTCCAAATGTTTTTTTCTTAAAAACTAATTATGTAGCTCAATGATTCAATGATCTTGTTTTCCTCTACAGAAAAAAAATAAGTATCTGTACAGATAAAAGTTATAATTCAAGGAATCTAAACTTGAGTGATCATGTTTTCAAATGTCAGAACACCACTTATTCATGTTTTATTTTTATTAATATGTGCAAAGGACAAGCAAAAAGTTAAATGCATGCTCTGACTTACATGTGGAACCCAGTATTTGCTGGAAGTGTTCTGCCAAATTTTTATTAAGCCTACTTCCATATCCAAGACTCACAGTGGCCAATCTAACTTCATTATGGCCTGTGACAATAATCCCAGATTGCCATTAGGGTTCTACCCCATCTCACAAGAGAATTACAAAGTAGTTGCTCACATCATTTAGATTTACAATTGTCAGTAACACAAAGGAAATTCCTGAATTCAATACTAAACAATGAAAATTAGACAGCAACCCTATATCCCCTGGGGAGCTAATGTTCTCAGGCAACCATTCCACAAAGACATTATATTAGACACAACTGCATGGGAACTGTCCAGTTCTGAGGCAGTCTCTATCCTAAATAGTTTGACCTGTTAGCCACATAAATGTAATTGTACTAGTCAGAGCAACTTTAGTTCAGAATACATAGTTTAGAAGAATAGTAAGAGACAAAAGCACAGATTTACATAAAAAGTATCTACACTTAAATGCTTATATTTCAAGCTTTGCAAAGAGTAGCTGTATTTCATAGGATGCAGAGTGAGACCTTGAAACAGGGCAGGATCTACAGAATGAAGAACTGGAGACCCATCCAGGACCACCACAATGATGGGTTAACCAAATGGGGTCAATCCTTGAAAAAAGATGAACCAGGGACAGTAGTCTACAAGACTTGTTTCCACAGATGCCACTTCTCCTTCATGTCCTCCAACCCCACATGCCCAAAGTGCTGACTCACCTGGACCTTCCCTTGCCCTTCTTCCAAAGCAGGGCCCCATGTATTCATGGAGGTTACATGGCAGGTGGAGAAGTAATAAAATCAGTTATGTAAGTTACACCATACTAAGTGCTAGTTTTTAAATATTGAACACATTGAGAGGTTGTGGTATTCAACCCTGCATGAACATTAATAATCATCGTGGAAGCTTATTGATATTTTTAAAAAATATCAATAACTGCGCCCCACTCAACCAATTAAACCAGAATCTGTGGGAATAGGCCCAAGAAGCAGCTTTTTTTTTTAAGGTCCCTAGATGATTACAACACACAGCCAGGCAGGAGAGCCACTAGTATAGAATGACCAGGGGGTGTTATTTGTTTCAGTTGGTAAAAGGATGACCTTTTCAAAATGATGTTTGAATTATCCAGTCAGGACAACCCAATTCCGGGGCAATAGGGACAGCCGAGCCCAGTTCTGTGATTTACCCCTTCGTTTCCTTTCTCAGTAACAAATAACAAATAACAACACTCTATCAGCCCCAAAGAGATTGTGAGGGTAACAGACATGGGAAAAAAAATACTGAGAAAGTCAAAGAAAAGCAGAACCTTTGCTGTGAATAGAATCTCTGGTCAGAAGCCAAAAAAAAGAAAGAAAAGAAAAGAAAAGCAGAACCTAAACACTACGAAGAAATTGTATGCTGCTGCCTCCACTCAGACAATTATCGGGGTCTGGGAGTCCTGCCAGTTTCAAATATATCCTAATGTTCCAAATGATAATTAACCACAGTGAGGAGGGAGGAGCCCCACCAGAGCAGTGTGATTCTTTCCCTTTAGGATATGTGGCCACAATCGCCCTTTAACGTAGATAATGGAAAGCAAGGAAAATTTACAATTTTACATAAATGTTGCATAAATCCTGCCTCGGAACCCTTATCACCACCCTAGTTGGCCTTACATCAGGCAGAAATGGGCAACAGGCCAGGGTCTCCACATCACACTTTGTAAAGTTACACTCCTTTCTCCCCATACGACCTGAATCTGATGTCCCCAAACGGCAGCTCAGTAAGGCCAGAGCAGTCCACCGTGTGACAGCAGCGCCAGCCAAGAGGCAGCTGGTGCCCAGAGCAGCGATGAGCCGAGAGACGTGAGACGGGCAGCGAGGCGTCGCCAGGTGCTCTGCGCCGGGTGAGTGGCGGTGCCCGGGGGACGCGAGCCTTTCGCGGCGGCGCGGAGGTCCGGACTCCACCGAGCCCAGGAAACTGAGGATGGAGATGCCGGCTCCCAGCCCCGCCCCGCCCCGCCGGTACCCGCCTCGCCTTCAGCTTCCCAGCTGCGACGCTGTGGCAAACCAGGGCTCCAGGGCTGCCGACGCCTTCCAGCCGGGCCTCCCCTCCCTGGCCCCTGCGCCCCCGGCCACGACCCCGGAGCTGCACCCTCCACACGGGGCTGGGGACGCGGGAACTAATGCGCGCGGAGGAGGGCTTCGCAGCCAAGGGGCGCGCTAGAGAGGGCGCGCAATGGGTCGCTCCGCCCGCAGCGGCCCCTCCCGGCGCCCGCACGCACCCGCGTGCCGCACTCACCTCCGGGACCCGCCCCACCCCTTCGCTCTCCGGCGGCTAAGGATCCTGACGCCCGGGTCGGTCGCCGCCGCGCCAGGCCGCGAGCCCCCCACCGCTTCCTCACCCGGCGACGTCTTCCTCCCTCCGACCCCCGGCTACGATTGGTGGAGCTCCGGCGGGGGCGGGCCGAGGGCGTTGACGGACAGCAGCGCGCGCCCGGCGGAGCCCGCAGGCCTGGAAGCGGAGGCGGCGCCCTGGCGCTCCTCGCCGCCGAGCTCCGCGCGCGACGCGACACTGCAGCTGTCGCCCCGTGGCCCGAGGTCTCGCCCCTCTCGCGACCCACCTCGTCGTGGCCTTCGGACATCAGGGTTCTCCTGGGAGCATCCACCTACGTCCAGGGTTGAAGCGTGTCGGCGGCAGTGCCCGCACCGCAGCGGACTCCAGCGGGGCAGCCTTTCCGGGCAGTGCAGGAATGCGCTGTGCCCTGGACGGAGAAGCGCGCTCTGCAGAGTGTGAGCGCGGACCGAGCGGATCCTTGAATCTTCCCCTGCCTTGAAATTAGTCCACAGCTTCTATTCGCCAGCGAAACCGCCTGTTCTTTACCCTCACTGTGCATGATGTGGGTCGCTTTCCTCACCCCACCATCCCCAGTTCTCGGTTATTCTATTTTGGACATTTTTCTAACTGGTAAAACGTCGGTAGCAGTTATGTGAAATTCAGGAACTGAAAGAAGTCCTTAGAAGACAACACTTAAGAAACCCGAAGGGATGTGGGCTGCACTGTGTTTCTCAGGGCTGGGAGCACACTGGGGTTAACACAGGCCCCAAAGGCAGGCCTGCCCCCGTACTATTATCCAAGGTTTAAGAAATAATTACCATACATGATAACTAAGTATTTTTCTGTTTCTTGACCATAATGGACTCTGCGTGCTCATTCAGATGTGTTTCATGGCAGGCCTGCATCGTGGGCAACCTGATCCGCGAATGGGATAAAGGGAAGTTCTGCCACAGGGTGAAAGATCTCTTCTCTCGTAACAATCTGATGCTCCTTCTTCCTCGAGGAAATACCGCACACTGGGGCCTTTTGAGGACATAAAGGTAGCTTCCTTCCACTATCAAAGACGGGCCCCATATAGTAGATCTCCCAGAAGGATCCCCACCTCATGTGCAGTTTGGCTGTCTCACAAGTGGTAAAATACTTAGGACAAGATGACTTCTAGGTCATGGTTTTGGACCTCATTGACCCCATTCTCCCCCAAGCACTTATAACCCTCAGGCATTTGAGTGATCTTGCCTATATTTACCCATATTTTGTAGTCATAACTACAAATAAGAGCAGTCCCGATCAGAGAACCCCAACCATCACTACCGGTTTCTTAAAAGATTCCTCACTGCAAAGTCCCCACACTCCCAACTCAGCACGTTCAGTGAAGAATACTGTCACGCAGAGTATGCACTTTGGATCCTAGCCTACCTGGATCTGGACCACAGCTTTGCTTCTTACTAGTAGTGCCGTCTTAGGCAAATTATTTAACTTCTCTGCACTCGTTTCCTCTACTGTAAATTAGGAGCGACACCACTGAATGTTCGTTTATGATCATCTCACAGCCTGGCATGATGGCTCAAAACCTGTAATCGCAGCGCTTTTGGAGGCCAAGGCAGATGGATCGCTTGAGTTTAGGAGATTGAGACCAGCCTGGGCAACACAGTGAGACCCCGTCTCTGCAAAAAATACAAAAATTAACCAGGGCAAGCAGGATGGCTCACACCTGTAATCCTAGCACGTTGTGAGGCCAAGGTGGGAAGATCACCTGAGGTCAGGAGTTCAAGACCAGCCTGGCCAAAATGATGAAACCCTGCCTCTGCTAAAAATACAAAAATCAGCTGGGTGTGGTGGCACACGCCTGTAATCCCAGCCATTCGAGAGGCTGAGGAAGAAAAATTGCTGGAACCCAGGAGGTGGAGGCTGCAGTGAGCTGGGATCATGCCACTGCACTCCAGCCTGGGTGAGACTCCATCTCAAAAAAAAAAAAAAAAAAAAAAAATTTACCAGGCATGGTGGTGCACGCTTGTAGTTCCAGCTACTCAGGAGGCTGAGGTGGGAAGATAGCTTTGGCCTGGCAGGTTGAGGCTGTAGTAAACTGTGATCATGCCTCTGCACTCCAGCCTGGATGACAGAGCCAGGCCCTATCTCAAAAAAAATAAAGGTTTATATGATGATATGAAACCTAAGGAACTAGTAATTTCTGTCCCATCTGCAAAAGTGATTTAGACACTAGTGTTTATTAATGCTATACTTTATTCTCTAAGCAAAACAAAGCATGGATCTTAAGAGTAGACAAATTGCTGGGCGCGGTGGCTCACGCCTGTAATCCCAGCACTTTGGGAGGCCGAGGCAGGTGGATCACGAGGTCAAGAGATCGAGACCATCCTGGTCAACATTGTGAAACCCCGTCTCTACTAAAAATGCAAAACATTAGCTGGGCATGGTGGCGCATGCCTGTAATCCCAGCTACTCATGAGGCTGAGGCAGGAGAATTGCCTGAACCCAGGAGGTGGAGGTTGCAGTGAGCCGAGATCGCGCCATTGCACTCCAGCCTGGGTAACAAGAGTGAAACTCTGTCTCAAAAAAAAAAAAAAAAAAGAGTAGACAAAAGCAAATTCATCCTGTCTCTGATGGCAGAAGCTTGGGGTACAAGCACATCAAGTATTTTTGTCTTTCTTGGCCACAGTGGACTCTGTGTTCATTCAGATGTTTTTATGGAGGCCTACATGCATACTCCTGAGCCCAAGTCAGTTCCTTGTTCAGTTCCTTTGCTTCCTCCGTTTGAACAAGCCATGGAACTTTGGGCCCCAAGGCCATCTACCCAATGAAAATTAAGTGGCCACTGTCACATTAGGTACCAACCACTCTTTTCCAAAACACCATGAACAACTGGAGGAGATTGCCAAGGGTAAGAGACTAAAAGGGAGAGAGGTAGTTGATGTCGCTAGTGTGTTGGTCCATGACCTCAAATTAATGGCCATATTTTCTTTTTAAAAGTCGTAATTGGCCAGCTGCAGTGGCTCACGCATGTAATCCCAGCACTTTGAGAGGCTGAGGCAGTTGGATCACCTGAGGTCAGGAGTTTGAGACCAGCTTGGCCAACACGGTGAAACCATCTCTATATTAAAAATACAAAATATTAGCCAGGCATGGTGGCAGGTGACTGTAATCCCAGCTACTCAGGAGGCTAAAGCAGGAGAATTGCTTGAACCTGGGAGTCAGAGGTTGCAGTGAGCCCAGATCACGCCATTGTACTGCAGACTGGGTAACAAGAGTGAGAAACTCTGTCTCAAAAAAAAAAAAAAAAAAAAAAAGTCATAATGATGGCTAATCTCACATGCATATTTTAGGGGAAAATGAGATTAATTTTTTTCCTCCACTCTTGATTTCTCCAGTTCACTGGTCCTCAAATCAAAATCCACTGATAATAAAAATAACATTAGTAGCTTTGTGTGTGTGTGTGTATGTGTGTGTGTGTGTGTGAGACAGGGTCTCTCTCTGTCGCTCAGGCTGGAGTGCAGTGGCACAATCTCAGCTAACTGCAACCTCCACCCCACAGGTTCAAGCGATTCTCCTGCCTCAGCCTCGAGAGTAGCTAGGATTACAGGTGCGCACCACCACATCCAGCTAAATTTTTAAATTTTTAGTAGAGATGGGGTTTTTACCATGTTGGCAAGGTTGGTCTCAAACTCCTAGCCTCAAGTGATCCACTCACCTTGGCCTCCAAAAGTGTTGGGATTACAGGTGTGAGCCAAGACGCCCAGCCCAATCAGTAGCTTTTTAAAAAATAGGCTGGGCATGGTAGCTCAAGCCTATAATCCCAGCTGCCGGGCTCATCCCACAAACCCTCATTGGGGGGCAGGGGGCTGCCAGCACTAATGGCCAAAGAGAGAGCGGCCCTGAACAGCTGGAGCTGCTTGCTTTTATTCAGTACAGACATAAAGCCTGGAGCCAATACAAACGGTGCGTAATTAACATTATTGTTCCCCCTTACAGGGAGCAGTCTCCAGTGGGAATGATCAAAGGTTGGTTTCCGGACAATATAAATAAGCAAACCTATTTAGATAAATTCCCCTACACTACCTTGCACCTACTCCTTGGCCTCTCCCACAGGGTAAGAGAACAGCAACCTTCAGCTTATTCTCCCCTGGAGCTTTGCAAAACCCTCTGACCTTTCAAGATTTGTGTTCTTTTCCTATAATTTTTCCCACCGCTCTGACTGATCTCCTACACCCAGCACATTGGGAGGCCAAGGCAAGAAGATTGATTGAGCCCAGGAGTTTGAGATTAGCCTGGGCAACATGGTAAGACCCTGTCTCTACAAAATATAAAAAATTAGCCAGGCATGATGGTGCGAGTCTATAGTCCCAGCTACTCAGGAGGCTGAAGTGGAAGGATCCCTTGACCTAGGAAGTGGAGACTGCAGTGAGCTGTGATTGCGCCACTGCACTGCAGCCTAGGCAACAGAGTGAGATGCTGTCTCAAAAAAAAAAAAAAAAAAAAAAA
>NW_022436980.1:18650672-18686271 GCF_009761245.1 Sapajus apella
AAAAAAAAAAAAAAAAAATATATATATATATATATATATATATATATGGATTCTGAGCCCCACCCCCAAGCTGCTGAGTCAGAGTCCCAAGGGCAGGAATATCAAATATCCACATTTTGTAACGCTGTTCAGACTTTAAAAGCTTAAAAAAAAATTATTCTATTAATTTTAAATGTACAAAAAGAGTTACGAGTTCCTCTCTATATGGAGAGTTCCTGGCTAGATGCAGTGGCTCACACCTGTAATTCTAGCGCTTTGGTAGGCAGAGGTGGGTGGATCACTTGGGCTCAGGAGTTCAAGACCAGCCTAGGCAACATGATGAAACCCTGTCTGTACAATTTAATTTAAATAAATCTTTTTTAAAGTTCCTGTATACCCTTCATCCAACTTCCCTTAATGTTAACATGTTACGTAACAATGGTATAATTACCAAAACTAAGAAACTAACATTTATACAATACAATAAAGACTGTTAGAGACAAGCTGCCTCCCAAAACCCGCTCCATGTAAGCTGACCCCATCCCCCCACTCATTGCTCCGCAGCTGCATTCCTGAACCCTGCCTAGGCACCACAGCAAGGCTGCCAGACGTGCTACAATTAAGCAAAGCCTGATTGCAGTCATCCGGGAAGCTCAAGGGAGGATAGGGAATACAAGTGTTTGTTACCTATACTTGTAAATTCCTGTTCGACACGTATCTGTTAAAGAATCCTGGTTTCTCTTTTTAAAAAAATGCTGCCACAAAAGACACAGGATATTGTATTGCAGGTCTCTTAAAAGTTAGCAAACTATCTCTGTGCCTGTTACCAGCGGATAGATGACCTCAGTCCTGAAACTCCCTTATGCCCCTCTCCTTCCATTTAAACCCCTCATTTTGTAAGCTCGGGGCTGCCTCCTCTGATTGTAACGGAGCAACCCGGCAGGCTAATAAAACTTGCTTGCCTGACTTTGGATCTATTCTCCTTTCTCTCAGCCAACCTTATATAGACTGCATTTGGATTTCACCATTTGTTCCATTAATGTTCTTTTTCTGATCCAGAATCCAACCCATAATACCATGTTGCATTTAGTTATCTTATCTCCTTAGTCTTTTCCAATCTGTTACAGTGTTTGCATTTCCTTGGTTTTTGTGACCTTAAGACGTAATGGGGCGAGAAGCAGGGGCTCATCTCCCTCCCCTTGCTCGCCAAAGATGTAACCAGGGACGGGAGCGGAGCCAGGGGGGCTTCCCAAAGACGCTTCCGGTTCTCCAATCCGATGTTTTCGCGGATGTGCCCAGGTCCTTGACCTCTCTTATCCCATGAATGGGGAAGGGGCCCCGAGGCGCAGTGAGCTTAGGGTTGGAATAAATATCACAGACCCAAAGAGTTTAGCAGAGAGCAATTTATTACGCAGAGAGAGAGAAGGAGAGAGAGCTCCCACGCTGCCATGGGAGGGTATCCAAGGGAGGAATCCCTATAGGTAGGGAGCAGTGGATTTTTAACCTTGGAGTTATTCCCACCCCATTCATGTTCTCATCCAATGAGAGTTCTTTCAAACTGCCTCTGGAGTGATTGATCTTCAACTTTGATATTGGATTGGCTGCCCAGCCCACAATTAGAGCCCCCTTCTCCCAGAGCTTTCGGCGGGCTATTTGGAACAAAGAGGTTCACCTGCAATTTCTACCTAGCCTGACCTCGGAGAGTTAGACTGTTGTACTGGATCCAGCGTAGAAAGTTAGCACCAAGACAAAAGTATGCCAGATTGCAGGGTCATTTATTATGCCGGTGACCACAGAGGACTCACGTCTCTCCAACCTGTGGCGTCAAAAGGAGGGTGCCAAGACTTTTTATACCCGAAAAACCACCTTGGGAGTGGGGGTGAGGAGTGGGGATGGGGATGAAAAGGTTTTGGACATTCCAATGTCCAAGGGATTCTGTAATTCACCTCCTGGGCGGAGACGAGGGTGGGGGTCTCCGGACATTCCAAGGGTCAGGGGACTTTTGTCATTCTGTTTGTTACTTCAGTGGTTTACAGAAGTCAAGATAAGCATTTGTTTACACACAGATCTTAGTTATCCTGGGCTGCTTATTTTAGTTATTACCGGTAAGCAATGGCTAGCAATTCTGGCACAATATCACAGGACAAAGAACTTTAAATTCCCGGATGGGGACGTGGATAGAGGCGTGGAGCTGGAAATTCCTGCCTTTGAAACAACGCCCCTTGTGGACTTGGTTTTCCTTAACACAGTCCCTCAGAAACATTTGAAGAGTAATGATCAGGCAGGGCGCAGTGGCTCAGGCCTATAATCTCAGCACTTTGGGAGGCTGAGGTGGGCGGATCACGAGGTCAGGGGTTCGAGAGCAGCCTGGCCAATACGGTGAAACCCCATCTCTACTAAAAATACAAAAATTAGCCAGGTGTAGTGGCACACGCCTGTAGTCCCAGCTTTTCAGGAGGCTGAGGCAGGAGTTTCACTTGAACCCAGGAGGTGGAGGGTGCAGTGAACCGAGATTGTGCCACTGCACTCCAGCCTGGGAGTACAGTGAGATTCCGTCTCCAAAAAAAAAAGAATATTGATCAGACATTTTGTAGACTACCTCTCAATTTGAGTTTGCCTGGGGTTTGTTTATTCATGGTTATGTGATATTGTGCCAGAATTGCTAGCCTTTGCTTTAGTTATTAGTAATAACTAAAATAAGCAGCCCAGGATAACTAAGATCTGTGTGTAAACAAATGCTTATCTTGATTTCTGTAAACCACTGAAGTAACAAACAGAATGACAAAAGTCCCCTGGCCCTTGGAATGTCCGGAGACCCCCGCCCTCATCTCCACCCAGGAGGTGAATTACAGAATCCCCTGGCCCTTGGAATGTCCGGAGACCCCCGCCCTCGTCTCCACCCAGGAGGTGAATTACAGAATCCCCTGGCCCTTGGAATGTCCGGAGAACCCCACCCTCGTCTCCGCCCAGGAGGTGAATCACAGAATCCCCTAGCCCTTGGAATGTCCAAAACCTTTTCATCCCCATCCCCGCTTCTCACCACCACTGCCAAGGTGGTTTTTCGGGTATAAAAAGTCTTGGCACCCTCCTTTTGACACCACAGGTTGGAGAGACGTGAGTCCTCTGTGGTCGCCGGCATAATAAATGACCCTGCAATCTAGCATACTTTTGTCTTGGTGCTAACTTTCTACGCTCAGTCCAATACAACATTTGGAGGTCCCACCGAGATATTCTCTTTTTGTTGTCACCAGACAAAAGCCATCTCAGAGTCTCGCCTGGGCGGCCGCTCCCACCTTGGGGGCCTCTGGGGAGGCGCCCCCCTGTTCTTTCCCAGGGCCCCGGAGAGCCACCGTGGAGGATAAGTGACCTCTTGGCCGACATTCACCCAAAATTCCTCAGGGTCCTAAAAAAAAAAAAAACCTCCGGAGGTAAGTCTGGTCTGGGAACTAGTTCAAAGGAAGGGCCTGAGTCGGGGGACTGACGAGTCATTGCAAATATGACCTGGCAAGCCTCACCAAGACGTCGCTTGAGGCTTCTGGTAGCTGGTGCAGTGGGTACCAGCGTTCGCCTTCTGGTAGCTGGCATAGAGGGTACCAGCGTTCGCTTCTGGTAGCTGGCATAGTGGGTGGCAGCTGGCATAGTGGGTGGCAGCATTCGGTTGTTTTCCGTAACCTCTGTGTGACTGAGAGAGTGAGTGTGTATATATGTAGTCCCATGGCTGAAAGGCTACGGGGCTTGTGTGGGCCTTCACCCGCGGTTCCACTGGGGTGTCGTAGGGCATAACGGTGATTCACCTCAGAGCTGTCCTACTTGGACTTCCATCCTAAGGTGACCAGGCCCAGGGATTATACGGGTACACCTTAGCCAAGACGCCCCTGAAAATTCTTCCGAGAAAGTGGCCGGGCAGGCATCTGACTGGTCTCCCATCTGGGGGGCACCCACTCTTTGTCTGTCACTCTTGTATGTGGTTCTGTCTCGTCTGTAAATTTGTCAGTTTTATTAGACTCCTGCTAGCAGACATACGCTGGTTCAGGCCATCTTCCCCTGAGGTAGGAGATATCTTACAGTGGTTGATGAACCACTGGATGCAGGGAACTTTTATTGATTACACCCCGGCAGAAATTACTCTTTTCTCTTTCTTTCTCATCTTCTTCTTCTTCTTCTATCACTGAGGCCTCACTCTTTCTTCCTTTGCCATGTGGCAGATAGTGTTAACTCTAGTTGTCTTTATTCTCTTCCTTGTTTTGCTCGTTGTGGCCTGTAAATTCACCCAGCCACCTCCACCGGGAAAAGAGTACTTTTGCCCGTGCTGGGTCAGATTCCATGTCAGGGAGGCCGTTGTGCCCTCGACACCTTGGAGGTAGTTTCTTTGGAGCTTGTGTGGAACAAAACCCTAGATCAGAGTCTACGGGTGCTCTTTCTCAGGCTGGGATGGAAAATAGGTAACTGCCTATTCTGCCAGGAAAGTGTCCAACGTTATGGGCAGTGCCCAACGGTGCATCACAGAAAGGCATATTGGCACTATCCTGGATGTTGGGAGGTAGGATGTCACAGCCCCAGTAAAAACTGACTGGCAGCACTTCTGCACACTCTACCGGGTGTGGTGGGTCCAAAACACACATCCGGTAGACCTCTTAGTCCACCTGTTTGTCACTTCCCGACCTTTCCGAAGCAACTGACCATTAAAAATGTATAAGGGGGAGGATTATGCCCAGGCAGCACTAAACCTCCATAGTGCTTATTCTCGCCAGTTGTGGTTTGCAGGGGAAAAAGACCGCTGCCTTACCTTGGCCCCTACCCCCGTTCCTCTGACTAGGGCTAGGAATAAACCCTAAAATCCAGTTGTCTGGTCCTTGCAGGACCTGGCTGCAGAGGCCCTGCTAAAACCTGCTTTAAAGAGGGCCAAATTTTAAATTTGAGGTTTTCCAAAATTGGCTTTACTACAGAAAGAGAAAGTAGGGAAGGGAGGAGAGGAGAAAAGAGAAGAGAAGAGGAAAAAAAAGAGAGAAAGAAAAAAAAAGTGGACAGAAAAGAAAGAGAGAGAGAAGGGGACCAGAAGCCGCAGGAGTGGAAAACTTGCCGCCAGCAAGTTCAGTTTTAAACTGACACTAAGAGCGTTTTTTTTTTCCTTTCTCTGCTGGCAGTCAGCCCCACCCAGCTTTGAGGCAGGCCACACTGCCTCAGGGTGCAGCATTTGCATCCAGAATCTGGCTTTAAGAAAAGTTTTCTGGCCGGGCGCGGTGGCTCAAGCCTGTAATCCCAGCACTTTGGGAGGCCGAGGCGGGTGGATCACGAGGTCAAGAGATCGAGACCATCCTGGTCAACATGGTGAAACCCCGTCTCTACTAAAACTACAAAAAATTAGCTGGGCATGGTGGTGCGTGCCTGTAATCCCAGCTACTCAGGAGGCTGAGGCAGGAGAATTGCCTGAACCCAGGAGGCGGAGGTTGCGGTGAGCCGAGATCGAGCCATTGCACTCCAGCCTGGGTAACATGAGTGAAACTCCGTCTCAAAAAAAAAAGAAAAGCTTTCTAACTTTTTGTAACAAAAGTGACTTGTTAGCACAGTCGTTAAGGGGTGGGGCCTGCAACTGCAAGGTTGTTGGTTCAAATCCTCAGTGAAGCCAGTTTTAAATTAGGGAAATCTGTTTTAAATTAGTGAATTCTCTTTGAGGATGGCATTAAAAAAAAACCCACAAATGGGGTCGTCTAGCTCCCAGCCTTGTACCCCCCTCCAATGCATGATGGCCGACTTCAAGGTTGGGTTCTCAGGCCAATATGGGGTGAAATTAACCCCTGGAAAACTCCGCTCTTTGTGTGAACTTGAATGGCCGTCTTTTGGAATTAAGTGGCCAAATACTGGGACCTATGACCCAAAAATTACCCAGGCTGTATGGAAAATGGTTGCAAAAACTCCTGGATACCCTGAGCAGTTTCTATACATCGACCAATGGTTGGGTTTAGTCCAATGGCCTCCCCCATGGCTAAAGCGCTGCATAAAACAGGCTAGACTTCAGGTCACGTTAGCCAGCCCAAAAGAAAGTCCCTTCTGGGCCAGCCATTCTCCCCACCCCAACGGAGGATCAGGAATTACTTCCACCCTACTCAAGGCCCTCTAAACCAGAGCCTCATTACCCCCCTCGACAGTACTATTAACTAAACCTTGTCCCCCCTGCACACCCGTAGCGGGGCCCCCGCGCCCACCGGCAGTCCTCCCTTTCCAGGAGGCACCCCCAACAGAAGACAATAGGGGTCGCCCATTCTTTGTTCACATCCCCTTCTTGTCAAGTAACTTATATAACTGGAAGGTGATAGAGATCAAAAAGAGGGCCAAAACACCAAGTGCAGGCACGAGCTTTAAGGGCAAGGGAAAGCTGCCAGGCTAAACCCAAAACTGGCAGCACCCATGGCATGGCAAAGGGGATTTCTATGGCCTGCAAGCCAGCAGAGATGCATCCAGTGTGAGGGGCTGTGCAGGAGGGAAGTGCTGGGGAACTGCTAAGAGTTCCCGGGAGGGGGTTGTACTGGAGAACTGCTAAGAGGGGCTAGGTACCTGCCCAGATGGAAAGTTCCCGGGGAAGGGGTAGTGCTGGGAGGCTGGGGAATTTAAGGCAATGACATTGCCGAGGTTTTACAATGATACTCAACATCCCCCCTTCTCTGAGAAGCCCCAGGCTTTGACAGGACTCTTAAAATCTATACTCCAGACGCATCGCCCCACTTGGGACAACTGCCAACAATTATTACTAATTCTGTTCACCACAGAGAAAAAAAAGGGCAAAATTAGACAGGAAGCCCTGAAAGACATCATAGGTCCAGGGCAAGGAAAAAGTTTTTTTCCCTCTACCTGACCCCAATGGGACCTCAACACCTTGAGGGGGTCACCAGGCTCTGAACACTTTTCACCGGTATCTTATAGAAGGGGTTAGGGGAGTGGCCCACAAGCCCAGTAAACCCTCCAAGGTAGGAACTGTAACTCAGGGTCCACAGGAGTTGCTAGCTGCTTTCCTTGAGCGCTTACTGGACGCCTATTACCCTGAGGCCTGGAGAATCAGCAGGCCTTCAATCTGGCTTTTGTTTCCCAGCCTGACCCAGACATCAAAAAAAATTTGCAAAAATTAGAGAGGTTCCAGAGAATGAATTTAACTCAGTTGTTAAAAATTGCCCAAAAAGTCTTTAACAATAAAGACACCTTAGAGGCCAAGCAAAATAAGAGAGTTACTAAGGCAGTGATAGCAGCACTCCAGGAAAAACCACAGCTAGCCCCTGGACCACAAATCGATTCGTTGATCTGGGAAATGGCACTGTCACCCATTCCCTGAGTGTCCATATCCACTCCTGTAACGGGAATTGCTCCACAAACTGCAAGCAAATATTTCTTTCAGCGAGGGTCAAGCTTGCCTCTCAGTTCCTCCTCCCTTAGCCACAGGGCCACCTCAGCAGATCCTCATCACCTGTGCTCTGTCAGACGAGTATCTCTTGCAGGAAGCTTTATCCTCGGAGGCAGATCAACCACCTGCACCAGACTTCCTCCGCAAATTTCAAGAGAGTGTACCAGGAGTATGGGCTGAAACAAGTCCCCCAGGGCTGGCAAGTCACCGCACCCCAGTCGTGGTCCAGCTATTAGCAACGGTAACTGCAGTCCAGGTGAAGCAATACCCTATGAGCCGGGAAGCCAGGCGAGGAATTGCTCCGCACATCACCAGACTCTTTTTTTTTTTTTTTTTTTTTGGGAGAGGGGGTTTCGCTCGTTACCCAGGCTGGAGTGCAATGACGTGATCTCGGCTCACCGCAACCTCCGCCTCCTGGGTTCAGGCAATTCTCCTGCCTCAGCCTCCTGAGTAGCTGGGATTACAGGCACGCACCACCATGCCCAGCTAATTTTTTTTTGTAGCTTTAGTAGAGACGGGGTTTCACCATGTTGACCAGGATGGTCTCGATCTCTTGACCTTGTGATCCACCCGCCTCAGCCTCCCAAAGTGCTGGGATTACAGGCTTGAGCCACCGTGCCCGGCCTAATCACCAGACTCTTGAAGGGAGGAATCCTCACTACCTGTAAGTCTCCCTGGAACACCCCCCTGCTCCCCGTGCTAAAACCAGGCACACAGGACTATTGGCCTGTGCAGGACTTGAGGGAGGTGAATAAACGGGTAGAAACTGTTCATCCTACAGTTCCAAATCCGTACACCCTCCTAAGTCTCTTGGACCCAGAGCACCATTACACTGTCTTGGATCTTAAGGATGCATTCTTTTGCATCCCACTAGCCCCTGGTAGCCAGCCTATATTTGCTTTTGAATGGACCGACCCTGATGCTGGAGTCTCGGGGCAACTCACTCCGAGAAAACTGCCTCAGGGGTTCAAAAACTCCCCCACTGTGTTTGATGAGGCACTTAGCCAAGACCTTGCTGCCTTCCGACCTGAGTTCCCAGAGTGTACCCTACTCCAATACGTGGATGACTTACTCTTGGCTACAAAAACCCAGGAGGCCTGTAAAGAGACCACCCAGTCATTATTGAAAAAAACCCTGCAGACTTTGGGGTACCAGGTCTCAGCTAAAAAGGCCCAACTCTGCCAGCCAAAAGTGACTTACCTGGGCTATGTTATAGAGAAGGGCAACCGGGCACTGGCACCCAGCTGAGTCCAAGCAGTGCTGCAAATACCCAACCCCACCACGAAATGCCAAGTTCGAGAATTCCTTGGGGCAGTAGGGTACTGCAGGCTATGGATTTTGGGATTTGCTGAGATAGCCAAGCCCCTGTATGCCTGCGCTGGAGGAAATCAGCCCCTGACATGGACAGAGGTGGAGCAACAGACTTTTGACAAGCTCAAGACTGCCCTGACTGCAGCCCCAGCCTTGGCCTTGCCAGACATCTCTAAACCTTTCCAGTTGTTTGTGCATGAGAAACAGGGAGTCGCTAAGGGGGTGCTCACCCAGACATTGGAACCCTGGTCCCGGCCGGTTGCCTACCTTTCAAAAAGACTTGATCCCGTAGCCTCTGGGTGGCCAGCTTGTTTGAGGTCGGTGGCAGCTACGGCCCTGTTAGTCACGGAGGCGAACAAACTGACCTTGGGGCAGGAGTTGAACTTAGTGGCACCCCACACGGTGGAGTTGCTACTCCGTGGAGCTACGGGAAAATGGATGTCTAATGCCCACATAGCCCAATACCAGGCCTTACTTTTGGACCAGCCCTGCATAAAATTTTCAAAAACCACAGTTTTAAACGCCACCACACTGCTACCTGACAGCGAGCCAGAGGAACCCATACATGACTGCCAACAGACAATAGATGTCCTCCACGCTGCGCGACCAGATCTCACCGACGTCCCCCTGCGGAACCCAGAGGAGGTACTGTATACAGATGGCAGCAGTTTCATGGTCGACGGAGTCAGGTACGCTGGGGCAGCTGTGGTCACTCTAGAGCGGGTTATCTGGGCTCAGGCTCTTCCACATGGAACCTCAGCCCAAAAGGCAGAACTTATAGCTTTAATAAAGGCCTTGGACTGGGCGGAGGGTAAAATTGTTAACATCTACACGGATAGCCGGTATGCCTTTGCTACGGCCCATGTGCATGGTGCCATTTATAAAGAAAGAGGATTGCTTACCTCAGAAGGAAAAATCATCAAAAACAAAGAGGAAATCCGAGCTCTACTAGAAGCTATATGGAAGCCTAAGGCAGTGGCATTGATGCAATGCAAAGGACACCAGAAGGGAGATTCACCAGAGGCAAGGGGAAATAGGGCAGCTGACCTACAGGCCAGACCGGCAGCCGTGGAGCCAGTAAAACCTCTGACTCTTCTTGTGACTCTGCCGGCCCCAACCCTGCCTCCTACCCCAATGTACTCACCTGAGGAAGAAAACTTTGCTAAAGAACAGGGGGGTCGACAAGATTCCACAGGATGGTGGATTCTACTGGACACAAGGATTGTGCTCCCCGAGGCTCTAGGACGGGCTCTGGTTAAGCACACACACCAGGCCACTCACTTAGGGCAAACAAAATTAACTGAGCTGCTGAGGGTTAGATACTACATTTCACACTTATATAAGATCGTTAGAAAAACTACTACTCGTTGTGAAGTATGTGCCAGGGTAAATCCAGGAGGCAGTAGGCCTAGTCAGGCAGGGATAAGACTTAGAGGTATTAGCCCAGGGGAACACTGGGGGTTAGATTTTACTGAAATAAAGCCCCCAGAAGGCGGCTGTAAGTACGTCCTTGTGTTTGTAAACACTTTCTCTGGATGGGTCAAGGCTTTTCCTACTAAGTCAGAAACCGCACTGGTAGTAGCAAAAAAATTGTTACGGGACCTGGTTCCTCGGTTCAGCTTGCCCCTGACACTGGGATCAGATAATGGCCCTGCATTTACAGCTCAGGTTTCACAGGGCCTGGCAAAGGCCCTGGGCATATCCTGGAAACTGCACTGTGCCTATCGCCCCCAGAGTTCAGGGCAGGTTGAAAGGATAAACCGGACCATAAAGGAAACTTTGACAAAATTCATTCTGGAAACCGGTGAAAACTGGGTCAACCTGCTTCCTTTTGTTCTCCTCCGTACCCGATGTACTCCCTATAAAAAAGCTTTACTCCTTTTGAAATTATGTTTGGAAGGCCCCCTTCCTTACTCCCCAGACTTGTGGACGCCATACATGCTGGAGTCCATAACCATACACTCCTTAAGTCCTTGCAGGCACTCCAGTCTGTTCAGTCCCAGGCGCACTCACTCATCAGGGGAACTCGACCTACCCCAGTGGATTTCACTGACCAGCCGGTACACCCCTTCCAGCCAGGGGACGAAGTTCCGGTGAAGAGAGTCACTACCTCTGACCTAACTCCTCGCTGGAAAGGACCCTACACTGTAATCCTGGTCACCCCCACAGCAATCAAGGTGGACGGACTGACTGCCTGGATTCACCACTCACACGTCAAGACTGCCCCCTCAGATGCAGGATGGGAAGCGGTTCCATCCTCAACGGACCCGCTAAAGCTAAGACTATTGCGCCGTTCTCGGTCATCATCCTAATCTCCCTGATTCCTGCAACCACCCTCCAAAAGGGACCCTCCTTGGCACCCACCTACTATCTATGGGTCATCACCGAGGGCTCCACTGGAGCATATGTTAGTTCCTTAACCAGAAAGGGATCCACCCTAGCAACCTAACCCTGGAGTACACTCCGGAGACCCCCATTACCTTCTTCCTGGACCTCTGTGCCCTCCTGGGCCCCCACTTAAATTTCAGGACAAGTGGAGGTATAGCTGGGTGCGACAGTTTAGGGGCAGAGCGACAACTCCAGACCATGGGGTTATATCTGTGCCCAGGATCCACCCCACCAAAAAGATGGAACTGTGGAGACTTAAATGAATTCTTTTGCCCCCATTGGGGTTGTAAGACTATCTCCACTATAACAGGATATACTGCAAACAGAAACTCTTTCATTTCTTTCACCCAAGACCCTCCCCCAAACCCCTGGCTAACATTCCTGCTCACTGGATTAGCAGGACCCTTGGAGCTAATGGTCCTAGGGTTAACATTTGGACCATGCCTTTTAAACATGCTCCGCAAATTTATCCAGGAAGAAATAGATTTGGTCAAATTGA
This sequence comes from Sapajus apella, assembly GCF_009761245.1. Taxonomy (NCBI): domain Eukaryota; kingdom Metazoa; phylum Chordata; class Mammalia; order Primates; family Cebidae; genus Sapajus; species Sapajus apella. The sequence goes on from NW_022436980.1 coordinate 18,662,240, forward strand.
TGGTTCTGAAATCCAAATATGGGCCCTTGTGTCAAAAAGAGGAAACCTATTAAAGATTTAATACATGTTAAAAGAACAGGGGGGAATGTGATATTGTGCCAGAATTGCTAGCCTTTGCTTTAGTTATTTAGTAATAACTAAAATAAGCAGCCCAGGATAACTAAGATCAGTGTGTAAACAAATGCTTATCTTGACTTCTGTAAACCACTGAAGTAACAAACAGAATGACAAAAGTCCCCTGGCCCTTGGAATGTCCGGAGACCCCCGCCCTCGTCTCCACCCAGGAGGTGAATTACAGAATCCCCTGGACCTTGGAATGTCCGGAGACCCCAGCCCTCATCTCCACCCAGGAGGTGAATTACAGAATCCTCTGGCCCTTGGAATGTCCGGAGACCCCCACCCTCGTCTCCGCCCAGGAGGTGAATCACAGAATCCCCTAGCCCTTGGAATGTCCAAAACCTTTTCATGCCCATCCCCGCTCCTCACCCCCACTGCCAAGGTGGTTTTTCGGGTATAAAAAGTCTTGGCACCCTCCTTTTGACGCCACAGGTTGGAGAGACGTGAGTCCTCTGTGGTCGCCGGCATAATAAATGACCCTGCAGTCTGGCATACTTTTGTCTTGGTGCTAACTTTCTACGCTCGGTCCAATACAACAGTTAGACTTGGGGGAATAATACCAGAGTGAAATGTCTTCACTGCATCAGATTAAGGACCATACAACATGATTTCTCACTGGTGATGTTAACCTTGATCACTTGATTGAGATGTTATATGCTATGTTTCTCCACAATAGAGTTGCTAATTTGTCATTTGTCACAGTCCACATTCCATTCTGAGATCCCTTTGACATCTCAATAGAGATTTATGTTTTGGCAAAGCTTGAAAAAAGTTCAGATTTTGTGATGTATTGTTCTATGGACTTTGACAAGTTTATAGACATATGTATCCACCATCACAGTACCATACAGAATAGTTTCATCACCCTAAAAATTCCCAAATGCAAGCCCATTGCATTTGGGAACAGTCAATCTCTTCCTCAGTCTCTGGCAAGCACTAATCTATTTTCTCTCCCCATAGTGTTGCTTTCTCCAGAATTTCATATAAATAGAATCATACAATATGTACTCCCCAGATTATGATTACCAGAAAGTTTGGGAACCAATACTTTTGCTAATTCAATACTATCTGATGAATCACCAACATCCACCTCATCACCAAACTGGGAATCAGCTTCAATTGTTTGAGGCAAAAAGGTTTTCTTTTCCTTCAAAGATAGATGAAAGAATACAAGAAAAGCTTTGCTATCCTACTGACTGACTTTTTACTCCCTCTCCAGAATGTGGACTTCCACTCCCACCAATTTGAGTTGTATTTGGTTCTAAACCAGTTTATTCCAGTTATAATGTGATTATAATCATATAATCTAAGTACTTATTATGAGAACCTTTGAAATCTAGTGTAAAAAGATAAAATATTCAAGGAAAACAAAGTTGAGTGTTTCAGAAAGACTCAAAAGTGAATTGCTTAAAAAGGAAAAAAAAAAAAAAAAAAAAAAAAAAAAAAAAAAAAGCTGCAATTGAGTTAGGTATGGACAAGAAATCTGTCAAAAATCAGATGGAGAAATTATAAAAACCTAGAAGTATTCTGCATTCCAATGGCTTTATACATGTTTTTAAATTTTCACTCTATTTTAAAAGAAACTAAAAATGGAAATGGTGCATTGTAGGTAAAATTTAGACCCAGAACTACACAGCATCTGTACTCAAAGAAAACATTAGGAAAAAACAAAAGAACTCAAACACTACCTGATTTCAAGACTTAGGATAAAACTATAGTAAATAAATAAATAATATAAAACTAAAGTAACGAAGACAGTGTAGAAATGAAACCTAAATAAATCACTGGAACACAAGACAATCCAGAAATCCATATATTCATATATAAATGGCCAGTGATTTTTGCAAAGGTCCCAATGCAGTTAAATGGGGGAAAAACAATCTTTTTAAACAAATGGTGCTGGATAGCTGGATAACCGTATATAAATAACCAAGAAACCTCAAACTTTATCTTGTACTATATACAAAATTTAACATGAAATGGATCATAGGTTTCAATGTAAGAGCTAGAAAAAATGCCTAGAAAAAAACTTAGAATCTTTGTGGCCTTGAGTATGGCAAAGATTTCTTAAACACAACACCAAAAGCACAAACTTTTTTTGTTTTTTTTTTTGGAGGGGACGGAGTTTCGCTCTTGTTACCCAGGCTGGAGTGCAATGGCGCGATCTCGGCTCACCGCAACCTCCGCCTCCTGGGTTCAGGCAATTCTCCTGCCTCAGCCTCCTGAGTAGCTGGGATTACAGGCACGTGCCACCATGCCCAGCTAATTTTTTTGTATTTTTAGTAGAGACGGGGTTTCACCGTATTGACCAGGATGGTCTCGATCTCTTGACCTCGTGATCCACCCACCTCGGCCTCCCAAAGTGCTGGGATTACAGGCTTGAGCCACCGCGCCCGGCCACAAACTATTTTTTTAAATTGGCATATTAGACTTCATCAAAATCTTAACCCTTTTCTCTTCAAAAAGCATGATTATGAACGTGAAAAGGTAACCCACAGAATGAGACAAAATGTTTCATATTTGTTTAAGGACTTGTGCGTAGGCTGTATAAATAATTCTTTTCCCCCTCTTTTTTTTGTTTTTTTGAGACAGTCTTGCTCTGTCACCCAGGCTGGACTGCAGTGGGTGGCGCAATCTCAGCTGACTACAACCTCCACCTCCTGGGTTCAAGCGATTCTCCTGTCTCACTTTCCCGAGTAGTTGGGACTACAGGCTCCTGCCACCATGCCCGGCTAATTTTTTGTATTTTTAGTAGAGATGGGGTTTCACCGTATGAACCAGGATGGTTTCGATTTCTTGACACCATGATCCGCCTGCCTTGGCCTCCCAAAGTGCTGGGATTACAGGCATGAGCCACCGCTCCCAGCCTAAATAATTCTGACAACTTAAAATAAAGAGACAGAGAACCCAATTTCATTTTTATTTATTTTATTTTTTAGATAGAGTCTCACTCTGTTACCCAGGCTGGAGTACAGTGGTGCAATCTTGGCCCACTACAACCTCTGCCTCCCGGGTTCAGGTGATTCTCCTGCCTCTGCCTCTAGAGTAGCTGGGATTACAGGTGCACACCACCACACTCAGCTAATTTTTGTTACTTTTAGTAGAGATGAGTCTCAGCATGTTGGCCTGGCTGGTCTCAAACTCCTCACCTCAAGTGATCCGCCCGCCTTGGCATCCCAAAGTGCTGGGATTTACAGGTGTGAGCCACTGCGCCTGGCCCCCATTTTTTTTTTTTTTTTTGATGAGTAAATTGTTTCAATATTTCAAATTTAGGAACACTTAACCAAAGATACACACAATGACAAAAGATGCTACACATCATTAGTCATTAGGGAAACATAAAACCACATTGAAATACTACTATGTAGCCACTAGAATGGCCAAAATTAAAAAGACTGATCATACCAAATGTTAGTAAGGATGCAGAAAAACTGGAACCATCCTATACTGCTAGTGGGAATGCAAAATGCTACAGCTACTTTGGAAAACAAAATTGGTTCGGCAGTTTCTTAAAAAGTTAAACATATACCTACTGTAAGATCCAGCCATTCCACTTCTAGGTATTTACCCAAGAAAAATGAAAATATATGTTCATACAAAGACTTATTCACAAATGCTCACAGCAGCTTCAGTTCTAATAGCCAAAATCTACAAACAACCCAAATGTCTATCAGCAGATTAATGGATAAACAAATTACGGCAAATACATACAGTGAAATATTACTCAGAAAGCAATCAGATGAATCTCAAATAATGAGGCTGAGTAAAGAAACCAGACAAAATAGGAGGTGTCATGAAGGGAACGAAGAATCTCTTGGAGATAATAGATATGTTTGCCATCTTGATTGTTGTGATGGTTTTATGAGTACAATATGTCAAAATTTATCAAATTGTCAACTTTTCTTTTTCTTTTTTGAGACAGAGTATTATTCTGTCATCCAGGCTGGAGGAGTACAACAGCACAATCTCTCAGCTGACTGCAACCTCCGCCTCCTGGGTTCAAGTGATTCTCCTGCCTCAGCCTCCAAGTAGCTGGAATTATAGGCATGCACCACCATGCCTGGCTAATTTTGTATTTTTAGTAGAGACAGGGTTTAACCTTGTCAATCAGGCTGGTCTTGAACTCTTGACCTCAGGTGATCCAGCCGCTTTGGCCTCTCAAAGTGCTGGGATTACAGGCGTGAGCCACCACAACCAGCCAAATTGTCCACTTTAAATATGCAACTTTGAATATGCCTTAAGAATTTTTTAAAAGTGAAATAAAAATTAAAAATAATTATGCCTTTAAATGTCCACTTTAAATATGCCAATTATATTTCAATAAAAATATTTTAAAGTTTATGGTACTTTATATATATATGGTACTTTTTAAAGTTTATATATAGATACATATATATAGATAGATACATATATATATATACACTTTTATGATTCCCTGCTGTAATTTTTTTTAATTCACCAACCAACCAGTCAATAGTGTCAAATGAGAGGGCTTCTACTCAACTTCCTCACTAACCCTGGACAATGTCATCTATGCTGTTTGAAGTGCTCTTCTCTGTCTAGAGAATTCTAGTGAGTATCTAGAGGTAATGAAATTTATACTGAATAAAACTAAATTAGTATTCCTTCCACTTCATATCCATTTTCATAAGGCAAGAGCTGTTTTATTGTAAAGTCACTTATATAATGAGAATACTCTGGACATTGCTTAGTAGAGTTCTATTTGCAATTTATTCTAAACTTTATCCATTAATTATAGGCACAATGAGTAACAATCATTACTACTAATCACTAAAATAAACAGATGAAGCACTCAAATGTATAAACCTTTTATTTAAAATTAGAGAGACTCAAATACAAATTAAATAAGTACAATACATAATAGTAAGCCTTCATAAAACAGATCATAATCACTTTAAATCATTTACTAGTTATACAACAAAATTAAAGAAAAATTTAAATACAGTCCAAAATGAAATTATTTTTAAACTCTTATTGTCAACATTAAAATTATTACAAAAGAGTCAAAGAGCTTTAATTAGAAAATGAACAATGCCAGGTGCAGTGGCTCATGCCTGTAATCCCAGCACTTTGGGAGGCCGAGGCGGGTGGATCATGAGGTCAAGAGATCGAGACCATCCTGGCCAACATGGTAAAACCCTGTGTCTACTAAAAAAACAAAGATTAGCTGGGCATGGTGGCACACGCCTGTAATCCCAGCTACTCGGGAGGCTGAGGCAGGAGAATCGCCTGAACCCATGGGGCAGGGGTTGCAATGAGTGGAGATTGTACCACTGCACTCCAGCCTGGCGACAGAATGAGACTCCATCTCAAGAAAAAAGAAAAAAAGAAAATGAACAAAACTAACTACAGGATTATTCCTGCTATCCACTAAAATAAATAACAATTAAAATTCAGTGTGATTTCCATTCATCCACAGATAAAAAACACCTAATTTTAAAAAGACAATTATCTGTTTCTTTCCAAGGCTATGAGGACTGATTTATTTGACTTTTAACTTTAATGTGGCACAAGCTTGATCAGTAAAAGCAATGCCATTAAAAATGTTTAGAATGTTCCTTACAGATCCTTTCTGCTTCACTTCAGGAATAAGCTATCATATATTTAACATTTAAAACATTATATAATGACACAATAAATATCTTTTAAAGGTATGTGGCAAAATAAAAATATACTCTGGTTCAAGTTGGTGTTTGGAAAAAAATAAAGATATGCATTAAACAATGAAGTTTCAGTCAGGCACAGTGGCTCACACCTGTAATCTCAGCACTTTGGGAGGCCAAAGCAGGTGGATCACTTGACATCAGGAGTTCGAGACCAGCCTGGACAACATGGTGAAACCCCATCTCTATTTAAAATACAAAAAAATTAGCCGGGCGTTATGGTGGACACCTGTAATCCCAGCTACTGGGGAAGCTGAGGCAGGAAAATCATTTGTACCAGGGAGGTGGAGGTTGCAATGAGCCAAGATCACACCATTGCACTCCAGCCTGGGTGACAAGAGTGAAATGCCATCTCGAAAAAAAAATAAATAAATAAAAAGTCTCTTCTTTCCTTTATGATGGGAAAATGATCATATTCATTCTATTTTTAATTTTTACTGTCTTAATTCTCCAGAAAAAAAAGTTTTATGTTTTTATTATCAATGCTATATATCCAATTCTAAGACTTTGCACACATACAAAAAATACCAAGGGATATAGTCTAATATATTAAACCTGTATTTTGCTGAAATTATTGGTAAAAAGTAGAACTAGACTTGTCTTAAGTAGATAACAGGAAAACACACTATTATGGTGTTTGTATACAAAAAATAATCCAAAACAAATAAAAACATACACTCAAGATGGCACCCACATTATTCAAGAATAAAGTTATTTACATATATACTAACAATTATATGACTAAATAAATGATCATTTTCCTAAAACATGCATATTGTCAAGCCTTTTATAATTAAACTTATAAAGCCAACTTGCATATTATCAACTGTCATGATTAGAGCTTTCTGCACACCAAGAGAGTTAAAATTTTAACATCTATTGTTCTATAAAACTAAAGATAAAATGTAATCAAACTCACCAGTTCTCTATAAAATTTTATATATCTCAGCAACCTGTCATACTGCCTGTCATCAAATAAATTAACTCCAAAATGTAGTTATTCTTTACAGAATTTTTGTTTTTTTAGAGAGGGGGGTCTTGCTATGCTGTCCAGGCTGGTCTTGAACTCCTGGCCTCAAGTGATCCACCGGCCTTGGCCTCCAAAAGCACTGGAATTACAGTCATCAACCACCACACCCAATATCTTTTCTAAAACTTTAATTTCCACTCTATTGCTCTTTTGAAACCATTTTAATAAGTCACAGTTCTTGAAGAAAATTCACTGAGGGGAAGGAATTATTTTCTACAAGCAACTCTATGAGTGATAGAGTTGTAGCTCTGTTATAAGTCTTTTTCCTCTTTCAAAGAGAATGAAAAATATGCAGCGATTTCCTTACTGACTAAAAGTAAAGGTTAAGAGGACATAATAACATTTTGGATATAGTAGCATATAGGTTTTCACAGTTTATTGACTACTAACTAGCTATGACCTTAGACAAGTCATTTAACATGCTGTGCTTCAGTTTCATCTTTGAAACAAAGAGATTCAAACACAAATATCTTAAGCTTCCTTCCAACTCTCACATAGTATGACTCTGTGCTTCCGCAGGAATTCTTAACTGATAAACTGAATCTTGCATAAATCAAGAGAACTGATGTTTACTAAAGCAGCACAGCTAAACTAAGCCTCTCCTTGTCAGAAAAAAACACAACGACCATGTTCAAAGCTCAACTTCCCAAACTTTACCAGACCCATTCCCTCTTCAGCCAGACCAAAGAATAGCCCATAGAGTTGAAACCAAATATCTTAATTATATAAATCACTTTAAAAGTATAATGTAAACCCATTAAATGTACTAATTCTATGCCAGTTTTCCTACATTCTAATTCACATTATTTTCATTTTATCTACATTCAAGATAATATGTACAGTTAAGGAAGGGTCTATTTAATATTCTTACACTTCTAAACACTAGTAAAAGTTAAATACAAAGAACAGAATATTAATAATTACCATATTCTGCCAAATTTTTAATAAAAGCATGCTAAGTACTATTTATGGGTTAGAGAAACAAGGCAAAGGCAAAAAAGCAAATCCTGCTGACAAATGCTGATGATCAAATGAATTTAGTTGTGTTTTGCAATTACTTTAAAAAGACAGGAAGGAGAGGGTGTTAGCAGAAACCTAGTTAGGCAACACTGAATCATGACAGTCCAGCCGCTTCTATGAAAAACGAATCTATAAAGTAGTATTTTTACTAGTGCAGTGCAAATTGGTTTTTCTTTGTCTAACAATGGACAGCAAGTGAGGCACTTAACTGTAAAATAGAAAAATAGGGTATATTTAAGAAGACATCCAAAATCATTCAGAAAAGATAATTAGCACTATTGAAAAAGTTAGAAATTCCATTTTTATTTAACATGCATTCAATGTTACACGTTTCACTAAGGAAAATCCTTCTGAAGGTAAGATTACTGTTTTATTTATAATATAAGAAACAGAAAACATTTCCTTTTCAAGGGAATCTGGATTTCTAAGAATAAAATCCAAGTCTTCTCAACCTGAGTGCTACATATTTATAAACAGAGAAAAATACATCTTACCATACAGGAGAAATGTTATGACTATCAACAAATACCATGAGCTGGGAGCAGTGGCTCCTGCTTGTAGTCCCACATACTCGGGAGGCTGAAGCAGGAGAATCACTTGAGCCAGGACTTCGAGGTTAAAGTGAACTATGATCATGGTACTGCACCAACAGAGCCAGACTCCATCTCTTTAAAAACAACAACAAATGCCACGTACCATGTGATCCTCAACTTTATTCTTGAAGGATCAGATGTTTTTATTTTATGTAACTTCAAAGAAGGGCACCGAATGACCACAACAGAATAATTAATAGATATTTAGCACCTAAATTTAGAGATGACTTGTGTATTGCCATAGTTTTAAATACTTGTATGTCTATAAGTTGGGGGAAACCAAATACATGTTGTTCAATGACATTATTCTTAATTACAAATGCATCTACCTACAATATTCAAACACAATCTTATTTCTCCCTGAAGTTGCAGACATATATATCTTTTTAACAAGTAAAGTGAGGTTTATTATTTCTTAAGCATCATTAAATTGTCTTCTGAATGTGGCACTTTTTCAGATTAGACAAAAAGCAGTTCCTAAAAAGTCATTCATATTCGACCACTCGTATTATTTTAAATGTTCTTCACTATGGGACAGAGGTCAAAACTGAAGTGAATAGTCGTGGACCTTCTGCTGAAATACATTAGTAAATATAAGCAGGAACAGAGGAGATAAACATACATTAATTTCTGACAATATATTGGCACATAAATGCTTATCTATAGGGTGAAAAAGCACTTAATGAAAGGATACATATTTGCCATGACAGTATTTCAAGTGAATGGAGACTAGTGTTTCCTTTCTTCATATCTAAGTGAAATATCCTTGTGTTACCTAAGTAAGCTTGACTTTAATCTGGGATAGAACACTTTACTTCATATGTTAAAACTGATGGCCAGGCGTGGTGGCTCACACCTGTAATCCCAGAACTTTGTTGGCCAAGGCAGGCAGATCAAGACCATTCTGGCCAATATGGTGAAACCCCATCTCTACTAAAAATACAAAAATTAGCTGGGCGTGGTGGCACACACCTGTAGTCCCAGCTACATGAAAGGCTGAGGCAGGAGACTCGCTTGAACCCAGCAGGCGGAGGTTGCAGTGAGCTGAGATCATGCCACTGCACTTCAGTCTGGTGACAGAGCGAGATTCCGTTTCAAAAACAAACAAACAAAAAAACTGATGCATGACATTAACTGAAGTTTTCCATGAGACAATTTAATCATCCCCACTGAGAAATCCTATAATCCTACCTTTTCTTCCTTAATTTGCTTATAGAAAGGCTTTCCTTGGCTCAGAAAGGATGAAAAAAGGATTTAAAAAAACATTTTTACACCAAGGCGATTGGCAAATTTCAATAGTTCGCAATCCTCACATTTCCAATTTATATTTACGTTATCAAATTTCATTCCTTACTATATAGTTAATTTTCTCAGATACAGAAGGGTGAAAATTCATATATTTAAGGTAATTTTTTCTATTTTCTTTAATATATTCTAACTTATTTTTGAAAGTACATGGGTACATGAAAGAAACAGGAATATTGCTGATGCAATTTAGTGAAGAAATAAAGTGCATATAGCTTTCAATATAAATAGTTTGGTACATTACAGCTAAGTAAAAAGCTGCATGTACAAAATCAAAACAAAAACTCAGCTCAATACCTAGAATCTGAAAAATATGAGACATGAATACAAATCCTATATAAATAGTAACAAAATTAGGGTTAGGGAGTACTCCCCTCCAAAAAAAAAAGGCAGCTGAAAGTATTTTTAAGAAAAGTTAAGTGGATATCTGCTTCCCAAAAGACCATGACATTCTACACAGTAATACCAACATGCAATACCTGAAACGTAGAATCACATTCTGACTGCTGCCCTTGCACTTCTGCATTTAATTTAGAATTCTCTTGTGTCTGGCTAATTTCACCTTGCGAAGTAGGAGGAATGCCATGACTCTCATCTACAGAAGCACCATCACACAAGGTATCTAACTGTACTGGGAAACAAGCAATGTCAAGTTTATTATCTCCTGTCTCTTTATCAAAATTGGTCCTTTCATCAGCATCTTCTAGCTGTTGAACTGAAGTTAAATATTGTTCAAGCAGACTATTGTCCTGCTCATTATTTGAGCTTTCCTTATTCCATTCACCATGTTCTTCACTAACATCCCCTAAATCTGATTCTTTGCCATATCTAACTGTGTCAATGGAATTCCCCATTATGGAGCTTTCACTGCCTTCTGTGGAACTTTTTTCAAAATCCAAAGAATCCTGCATAGAGTGAACTTGTTCTGCTAGAGAGGAATGAAAACCAGAGTCTGGAAAATCTGGTAATGATTTCTCTTGAGGAGCTACATCAGAAGCAGTGAACCAATCAGCATTTTGATCAGAAGAGGACTCCTGGCTTTGGGTAAATAATGGAGGTTTAGATGGCACAAGAGTACTTGATATAGGAGGAACATCAATATGGCAGGAACTTAGACGCTGGTCCATTGTCTGTTGCCAAACCTGTAGAGACCTTACCTATAAACCAGAAAATACAGTCATGTTATAAAACAAAAAGTGTCTGGGTTTGTTTGTTTTTGAGACAGGGTCTCACTCTGTCACCCAGGCTGGAGTGCAGCGGCATGATCATGGCTCATTGCAGTCTCAACCTCCTGGGCTCGAATGATCCTCCCACCTCTGCCTCCTAAGTAGCTGGGACTCCAGGTGCCTATCACCATGTCTGGCTAATTTTTAAAATTTTTTTGTAGAGATGGGGTGTCTCACTTTGCTGCCCAGGATGGTCTTGAACTCCTGGGCTCAAGCAGTCCTCCAGCCTCAGCCTCCCAAGTGCTGGGATTACAAGCATAAGCCACCACACCCCTCCTGTCTATTTTACAATTTTCCTTCAAGATCTTTTTGTCCAGTAGTCACGAAGTTGGCAAACGATAGAACTGGAACTAGAAACTGCTGACTCCCTTTATCTTTTCCATAGCACCCCAAGCCTAAACCACGCTGGCACAAATAGAACATGTTCCTGGTAACAAAAGGCCCTCACCCAAAGTAGGGATGGGTGAAAGCAATTCTCTTGCTTCTACCAGAAAAACAGCCAGAAGCACAACAGTACATGTCTAGCTAAGGGGTTAATCATGTATTCAATACATAATGAGATCTATTCGGTAAGACAGATTAGAACCCTTGATAGAAGTAGATCCTGTAAAATAAGTCTCACTTTAGATACCCAGGTAGAGATTAGAGTTTTGAAATATTATCTAATAATACAGTATATGCAACTTGCTAAAATACCTAAAAATATATCAAATTCTTGATAATATGACCTCTATATTTCTAAAGTATAACAAAAATTCCAAAATTTTACTGTAAAAACTGCAGACAAGAAAGCAATATGTACAGTTTTTAGTTTCCTTTTGACCCCCCTCCAAGTTAATTACTGACAGCAACTTGATGCATACCCTTCCAGACTCTTTTCTAGGCAGTATTTTTAAATACACAGGGAAGCTGGACAAACTGGTGTGTGTCTGTAGTCCCAGCTACTCGGGAGGCTGCAGCAGAAGGATCACTTGAGGAGTTCAAGGCTGTGGTGTGCTACTGCTGTTTTTTCACTAACCAGTATTATTTTGGAGATTTTTCCATGTCGGTCCATACTATTGCCTTATTCTTTTTAACTGTTCCATGGTATTCCACAGTATTATCATTGTATAACTTAACCATTCCTCTATTGTTGGTAACTACAAAACCTTACAAATCAACAATTATTTTTTCATTTTATAGGTCAAATCCTATTATAACAAATTTGGCCAGGTGATATGGCTCACTTTGGGAAGCTGAGGAGGGAAGACTGCTTGAGCCCAGGAGTTTGAGACCAACCTGGGCAATACAGCAAGACCCTATTTCTATAAAAAAGAAATGAAAATTTTATTAAAATATTCCCAAGAAATTATCATCAATAAGTATTTGATATGATACAATGCTAGTAAAATTAATTGCCTAAATTGTCCCTAAAGTATGGTGTTACAGGATTCAAAGACTCTCCGGTACAGTTATGTATACTTTTTAGGATATGCATATTGTAGCCATATACCATCTTAATCACCTTTCATTCAAATATTCCCAAAAGATAGATAGATAGCTGCATAAAACTTCAAATTGGGGTTGTTGTATATATTGGAAAGCTGTAACAGCCTTCAATTAAGCCACTTTCCTCCTGCTTTATATTATTTTGTCTTTCTTGTCAAAATTGTCAGAATATTTTTCTTCAGATTAAATAAAATGCAACAAAATTCATTGTCCTGGCCTGGTGCGCTGGCTTACGCCTGTAACCCCAGCATTTTGGGAGGCCAAGGTGGGTGGATCACTTGAGGTCAGGAGTTCAAGACCAGCCTGAACAACATGGAGAAGCCCCATCTCTACTAAAAATACAAATTTAGCTGGGCGTGGGGGTGCAGGCCTGTAATCCCAGCTACTCAGGAGGCTGAGGCAGGAGAATCGCTTGAACCCAGGAGGCAGAGGTTGTGGTGAGGTGAGACTGCGCCATAGCACTCTAGCCAGGGCAACAAGGGCAAAACTCCGTCTCAAAAAAAAAAAAAAAAAAAAATTCACTGTCCTAGTTTAGAGTTAGTGGCAAAGGACACAAACCATACCCTTAACCTTGAGCAAGAGTGCTTAATACACCTGAGTACTCTATGATTATCTCAATGAATATGGAATTTTTATTTGATTATATATGAGGTAAATCAGGAGGAGGGTGTTTACCTGGTTCCAAAGAAATCTGAAAGCTTCTTCTTGTACAAATTTTTTAACACGTTCTTCATCTCTTTCTTTTCGTAACCTACAATAATTCAAAACACATTATTGACGTAAGGAAGAGTGCTTTGACTCATACTTCCTGTTACAACTAATAAACGCATGCATTGTAAATAGATTAATAATCTAAGTTATCTTTACCATTGTTACAATATCTAACTTAAAACCTTATTTTATTTTTATTTTTTTAACTTCAGAATCAAAATGGAACAGTTTTATAAGTGGCATCACAAAACTTAATTTTGAACTGTGACTCAAAGTAGAAGCCAAATGAGATATGACTGAAATTCAGGTATTAGTTCTACAAATTATTTCCAGTAATAAGAAATAAAATGTTAAAATGCTTTTTGTCTGGCTTCAATTTCTCAGCCAAACATACCAAAGGAACAGAAAGTGCAAAAAGGAGTGGTTACCCAAAGCATCCAAAACGATGAAGGGTCACACTTAAGTACTCATGATCACAGCCTGAAACACTCTCTCCTAAAGACTAATCCCATCAAACTTCGCTTTTCTGTGTGTGCAGGTCTCTGATCTACTGCTTGCTGACAAGAGACCTCCCATCCATTATTCCTCATTCATTAAAGTCTTAGCTCTGGGCTCACTGCTGTTCTCTCCATACTTAGGATTTTCACAAACCTAAGGCTCCTCCTTTAGTGATCCATTATCACCCAAACTGTCAACAGCATTTTGTTTCACACCTCTGACCCAATTACCCACTTTCTATAGCCCCTCAAGCCTTTCTCCTATGCCATCTAGAGCTCTTGAATTATAATCCGCAAACTCACTTACATACTTCACCTCTCTCTAAACTTTTCCTTGTCCAAAGCAGATCCACTTCTGAGAGCACTATAGCCCTCTAAGTGGAAGCTATTTTTCCCTCACACTCATCAGGGTTGGAAGATTGCTTCTCACTGCAGTTTTCAAATGATTCTTCATCTCCCTCCTTTAACTCCTGCCATCCTGCAATTTCCCAAAATTCTTTGTCAAGTACTGACCTCTCACCCTCCGCTCCCGTTCACTGAAGTCTCAGCACCAGGCTTTCTCTTTGCCCCACTCCTGTCATCATTTTTGGAGACTTCAACATTCACATGGATGCTCTAACAATAATCCACCCAATGTCAGTCACCCATTGTCATAGTCTCACTCTAGGCCAAATCATTTGACAGCACCACTATCAGAAGTGGTTCTAAACACCCAACACCAACCACTACTTCCTATCCTCCCAGTTCACTTGCTGTTGTACCCCACTGCAACAGTCTAGACCTCCAGTCTAATGATCCTTCCCTCCTGCCTTCACTTCCCTCTTACCGCATTTAAAATTCCACCCAGGCCAGGCACAGTGGCTCACACCTGCAATCCCAGCAGTTTGGGAGGCCTAGGTGGGCGGATCACCTGAGGTCAGGAGTTTGACAGCAGCCTGGCCTACACGGTGAAACCTCATCTCTACTAAAAACCCAAAAAAAAAATTAGCCAGGCGTGGTGCCAGGTGCCTATAATCCCAGTTACTTGGGAGGCTGAGGCAGGAGAATCACTTGAATCTGGGAGGCAGAGGTTGCAATGAGCTGAGATAGTGCCATTGCACTTCAGCCTGGGTAACAAGAGCGAGACTCCATCTCAAAAAAATTTTGGAAAAAATAAAAATAAGTAAAATTTCAGCCAGCAAGGTGACTCACACCTGTAATCCCAGAACTTTCGGAGGCTGAGGCAAGAGCATTGCTTTTGCCCAGGAGTTCAAGAATAGCCTGGGCAACATAGACTTCATCTCTAAAAGAAAAGAATTTTTTAATTAGCTAGGCATGGTGGTGCATGCATACAGTCCCAGCTACTTGGGAGCCTGAAGTGAGAGAATCACTTGAACCTAAAAATTCAAGGTTACAGTGAGCTATGATCATGCCACTACACTCCCGCCTCAGTAACAGAGTAAGACCCTGTCTCAAAAAAATATAAAATCTAAGATCTATCGTTATTACTTCCTCTGAAATATCTTTAGCTCTCTTGCCCTTCCCTCACTCTCTCCACAATATCACCTAGGAAAAAAAAATAATTTCTGGCTTAACCAAATGAACCATGCCTGCATCAGAAGAGAATAGCTAAGAATTGCTGATGAAAATCATACAACCTGATCTATTGCTTTGCACTTTTAAGTGTTTTCTCACATTATCCAGCAACCTTCCTCCATTTTCCTCATAAGGTCATCTTTAAGATGACCACCTCACACCTCATACTTCTCTCCTTACACCTCCTTCACTCCTCTTCTACTTATTTGCAGGTTTTGACCACATCTTACACATTATTGAAAAAGAAGCAGCATCAGACAGGACTTTTTCCCATCTCCACCGTCAAGCCTACTACCTTACCTGCTCCTGCTCCTATCTCAGGCCACTTCCTCTGCTTCGATGCTGCATTTCTTCTCCTCTTCCCTTCTCAAGAAATGCAATCCTGCTCTTCCTCTCCTTTCTGTTTTTTTTTTTGTCACACCATCAGTGTTTCCCTCCTTATATTATTTATTCCATTAACACATGAACACATTCTATATCTCATCCCTAAAAAAGAATATTTCTTCACTCTAGATTCTCCTCCAGGAACCACTGACTCTCTTCTCCACAAAACAACTCTTTCCAAGAATTGGCCACACTCATCCTTCAAACTCTTTACCTCTAATTCACTATTCAACCCATCTCAAAATGGCCTTCATCCCTCTACACCACTGAAGCTGCTCTTGGGAAGGTCCTTGTGCAGTAAAGGGTTAACTCAGCAGGAGTGGAATGTTCTTTTTTTTGTTGTTGTTGAGACAGCGTCTCACTCTGTTGCCCAAGATGGAGTGCAGTGACACGATCTTGGCTCACTGCAACCTCCACCTCCCAGGTTCAAGTGATCCTCCTGCCTCAGCCCCCTGGTAGCTGGGATTACAGGCACTTGCCACCATGCCTGGCTAATTTTTTTGTATTTTTAGTAGAGATGGGGTTTCACCACGTAGATCAGGCTGGTCTCGAACTCATGACCTCAGGTGATCCACCCAGTGGCCTCCCAAAGTGCTGTGATTACAGGCATGAGCTACCGTGCCCAGTCGCAGGATTGGGATGTTCAATGCTGTACATTGCAAATTCTATGTTTAGAATTATAGATCCCTATAAAGTTCACGTTCATTGAACATTTATTGCTACACTGCATCTATGTATCAAGTGTTTTGCTGGGGATGGAGATGGAGCAGATAGAGCCAACAGTCTCTGTAGGAGACAAGCAAACCAACAGTGGCTACATGCTGTGAAAAGTGTTATAATTACAGAAGCACAGTGTTCTCAATCATCTGTAAGAGTCTGACAGCCCCAAACCAACAAAACAGTGCATCAACAGCACTTCTGACCCACCTCCTTATTTCATCAGTTAAGCAGACAATGTGCTCCTGCATTCTGCGCAGCCGGATTTCATAACGCACATCTTTGGCTTGAGGGTTGTAGTTCCTGGCATAAAAGCCCCGCCAACAGGCCTGAAGCTTGGTGGCTGCATCATTTAATTTCTGAAGAGCAACTTTATCTTGTCCCAAAGCAGCAGATCTCTGGGTTAAAACCATGCAAGGAAGTTTCTCCGAAGTTGCTTTAGATATGGTTTCTTTATTTTCTGGTTGTATATGGGAGACGCTGTGTCCAGCTGACTCAGGAAAAAATGTAAGACTGTCGTTATCATCCTTCAAGACAGAGCTGATTATTGTTGGCTCAGGACAAGGAGAAAGCCCAACTGTCTCATTTACCTCTGTACTGATCTCACTTTTCATCATTTGAACCATATTCTCATTTGCAGCCCATAAAGGCTTTTCTTCTTCCTTATCCAATACCTGGCTTTCCATCCCTTTCACAGAGTCATCTGCAACACCATCATCTTCTAGGCCCAAGTTAATGCCTTGCAACCGCAGCTCAACTGTAGGTGATACTGGAGATAGTCCTGATGCAACTGGCATAAAAGTAGACTCTGAAGAGAGAAGACTACAATTTAACTTGTCCTCATCTGTCTGTATGTCTTCCAGGTGCAGCTCATTTCGAGAATATCTTGTAGTGTGTACAGAGGCTGGAAAATTATTCTTAATCGCAAATAACTGATCGTCATTACTGCTTATCCCAACCCAAGAATTGACTTGAATGACGGGTTCTAGAAGAATCAACAGAGTGTCATTTAAACCACTAAATATTTACATTTTAGTTATGTCCTTTTAATGAAATCTAATCCTTGAAATAGGGTAGAATGCAATAAAATGCCCTCAGTGATTTCTTCCAATATGCCTAAAACATCAAACCAAACCTCTTTAAGAAAATGAATTCTCGTGATAATCATAAGAATAATCAAAGCATCAGGTCTATACAAATGGTAGCAGTCCTTGAAATGTTTCTTAAAATTAGAAATATAGTAATTATAATATACATACTTATATGTAAGATCTAAATTATTACTAAAGTCAGCAAACTAACAAAAAATTATGAAAATATGCACCTTTTTCTGCTTCATGATACCCAACAAATTAAATGACTTGGAGAAAAGGGATCAGAGAGAAATTAATTTCTTACCACTTTCCTGGGATATCTGGCAATCCTGAACAGGGCTTGAATGCTCAGGAATAAGGGATGCCCTGGTTTCAACAGGAACAAGAGGAGACAACTCTTCGTTTTGGCTTTGGTTCATCAATTGCCTCTGGTGAAACCTAAAAATCAATAACATCTGGTCTGATTTAACACAAACCAAAAAAAGATTTTCTGCTTCCTAGGTAACAATGTCAAAAAGGTAGAATTTTTTTTTTTTTTTGAGACAGAGTTTCACTCTTGTTACCCAGGTTGGAGTGCAATGGCGCGATCTCGGCTCACCGCAACCTCCGCCTCCTAGGTTCAGGCAATTCTCCTGCCTCAGCCTCCTGAGTAGCTGGGATTACAGGCACGCGCCACCATGCCCAGCTAATTTTTTGTATTTTTAGTAGAGACGGGGTTTCACCATGTTGACCAGGATGGTCTCGATCTCTTGACCTCGTGATCCACCCACCTCGGCCTCCCAAAGTGCTGGGATTACAGGCTTGAGCCACCGCGCCCAGCCAAAAAGGTAGAATTTTACAAGTTCTCAAAGTAGGCACTTTTAATCACTGTAAAATTCAAAGCGTCATTTGAAAGAACTGGATAAAGAGGGTTAAGAAAACTTATTTTTTTAATTGCCAAGGTAGACATCCTCCTATGCACACATACACACATACAAAAACATTTAAAGGCAGGATCTCTGATAAAGTAAATATTAAATGCTTCTGGCAATGCTTTTTCTCTTTTTTTTCACTGTACCTTTTAAAGGCAGACATACCTCATAATGTACGTATTCAGAAATCCACAAGAAACACCAACATTAAAGAACAAATAAGTTGGGCACGGTGGTGCACACCTGTAATCCCAGCACTTTGGGAGGCCGAGGCACACGGATCGTTGGAGCTCTGGAGTTTGAGAACAGCCTGGGCAACATGATGAAACCCCATCTCTAAATATCATAAAACATTAGCCAGAGCGTGCTGGTGCGTGCCTACAGTCCCAGCTACTTGGGGGTCTGAAGTACAAGGATCTTTTGAGCCCAGGAGACTGAGGATGCAGTGAGCTGAGATCACACACTGTGCTCCAGCCTGGATGATAAAGTGAGCCCAAACGCAATGGCTCATGCCTGTAATCCCAGCACTTTGGGAGGCCAAAGCAGGCAGATCACCTGAGATTAGGAGTTCAAGACCAGCCTGGCTAACATGGCGAAATCCCATCTCTACTAAAAATACAAAAATTAGTTGGGCGTGATGGCACACGCCTGTAATCCCAGCTACTCGGGAGGCTGAGACGTGAGAATCGCTTGAACCAGGAGATGAAGGTTGCAGTGAGCCAAAATCACACCACAGCACTGCAGTCTGGTGACTGAGACTCTGTCTCAATTTAAAAAAAAAAAAAAAAAAGAACAAATACATTTTTTAAGAATCCCATCCCATTTCCTGGCCAGATATAGTAGCTCACACACATACTCCTAGCACTTTAGGAGGCAAGGCAGGAGAATTGCTTGAAGCCAAGAACTTAAGATCAGCCTGAGGAACAAGGTGAGACCCCATCTCTACAAAAAATTAGCCAAGCATGGTGGCATACACCTGTAGTTTCAGCTGCGGTGAGTTATAATTGTACAGCTGTACTCATAGACCAAGAGACCAAGACCCTGTCTTTAAAACAAAAAACAAACAAACAAAAAACTCTCCATTCCCCCATGCCATATTGTTTGGCTGTCTGCAGTACACGGTTCAGCTTCCCTGCAGGAATTGCTACAGTGACAAGGGGACTGATTATCCAGAAATATGGCCTGTAGCACTTGCCTCAGGCCTACTAACACCATAGCAGAGACTCAGAGGTATTTTAACTTGTGAATTCATCAGCTGTTAGAAATAAATGGGCTTACCTCTGTTTGCTCAAAATCTTCTCTAGTTTGGCATCCTCTGCAGTTTGAAGACCTAGTGTAGAAGTGAGGGGGCAGACTGTAGCCAGATACTGGACAAGCTGGATGTGTTGGCCAGGCCGATATGCTCTCCCCTTGCCTTGACTATAGAGCCATTCAGCTTTCAAGCTGGAATTCAGGAACATAAAGGAGAGGAGATGGCACAAGTCGAGTCAACACATACTGTCAGGCAATAATGATCTTCCTTCTTAACTTACCTTTATAGCACCACTGGATGCTTTTAATAAATAAAATTCACTCAAGTTTTTTTTTTTTTAAATCAATCACTCTGACTCATATTCCTCATTCTAATGTTTCAAACCCTTTTTCTTGCTTAGGGGCACTTCCATAGAGCTTCCACTAATGGTGCCAAATATTTTTAAATCATTTTCAAGAAAGCAATGAGTATTCTCTTCATTCGCTCTGTCAAACTGAAATGCTTAAATAGATCAACTGCATTTAAATCCATTAGTTCATAATGACAGTTAAAAAAAAAAAAAGTAGCCAGGCATGGTTGCATGTGCCTGTAATCTCAGCTACTCATGGTGGCTCACACCTGTACTTTGGGAGGCCAAGGCGGATGGATCACAAGGTCAGGAGATCAAGACCATCCTGGCTAACACAGTGAAACTCTGTCTCTACTAAAGATACAAAAAAACCAGGCATGGTGGCAGGCGCCGGCGGTCCCAACTGCTCAAGAGGTTGAGGCAGGAGAATCGCTTCAACCCAGGAGGCGGAGGTTGCAGTGAGCCGACATCGCGCCACTGAACTCCAGCCTGGGTGACAGAGCGAGGCTCCATCTCAAAAAAAAAAAAAAAAAAAAAAAAAAAGGATATTAGCTAGGTACAGTGGCTCACATCTATAATCTCAGCATTTTGGGAGGCTGAGGAGAGAGGATCCAATGAGCTCAAGAGTTCCAGACCTGACTGGGAAACATAGCAAGACCCCATATCTACAAAAAAGTTTTAAAAATTAATCAGGCTAATGTTTTTTGGTGGCATGCACCTGTAGTCCCAGCTACTTGGGAGGCTGAGGCAGAAGAATGGCTTGAGCCTGGGAGGTTGAGGCTGCAGTAAGCTGTGATCATGATATTGCACTCCAGCCTAGACATTAATGTGATAACCCATCTCTAAAAACTAAACATAATTTCTAGCACTAGGAATTTCTCCTTAAATAAATAATTTTAAAAAGGAATATTGGGCCCGGCGCAGTGGCTCACGCCTGTAATCCCAGCACTTTGGGAGGCCAAGGCGGGTGAATCACGAGGTCAAGAGATCAAGACCATCCTGGTGAAACCCCGTCTCTACTAAAAATACAAAAAATTAGCTGGGCATGGTGGCGCATGCCTGTAATCCCAGCTACTAAGGAGGCTGAGGCAGAAGAATTGCCTGAACCCGGGAGGCGGAGGTTGCAGTGAGCCGAGATCGTGCCATTGCACTCCAGCCTGGGTAACAAGAGCGAAAGTCCGTCTCAAAAAAAAAAAAAAAAAAAGGAATATTAACTTTCTCCAAAGTTCTGCTCCCATAAGATCTCTCTCTAAGCAACAGACTTATAGCTTTGGGCAAGGTCCTGTCAAGAGTAAAACAGAGTTCTGAACACATTCAGAAAGAATTCCAAACACTGAGGTGCTACACAGATGCTCAACTCCCCACAGGTATGCTTAACTCTGAGAAACTACCCAGCCAAAGCAACCACAAGGTTTGGTTACTGCTCAAGTTACTCTTGGGTGACACATACACTCAAATCAAGATCCAGCTACCTGACATTATCAAAGAATCTAGGATACATTTGACAGCGAAGAATTTTAACTTGGATGTTCTTAGCAAATAACACCCAGGATGAGCAGACTTTAAAACCTGAAAATTCCCTCCTGTCCTTCAGGGCAATTCTCAATGTTGACCAGGAAAATATTTTGATCATTGCTCAGGCCAAACACCGATTTTTAAGGCAATAGCTCTCCCTTAGAATAATGTCTCCTTCCTGAACAGAATACTTCTGGAGTTGTTTTACAACATGGGAGCACTGTTGACAGACTACAACTGTGACAGCATTTCATCTCTAGTACAGCATCAACCATCTAGGTTCCTTAGTTTGAGTATAACTCTATCCATTCTTTTCTTTCGTTTTTTTTTTTTTTTTTTTTTTTTTTTGGCGACAGAGTTTTGCTCTTGTTGCCCAGGCTGAAGTGCGATGGTGCGATTTTGGCTCACTGCAACCTCCGCCTCCTGGGTTCAAGTGAATCTCCTGCCTCAGCCTTCCAAGTAGCTGGAATTACAGGCATACGCTACCACACCTGGCTAATTTTGTATTTTTAGTAGAGATGGGGTTTATCCATGTTGGTCAGGCTGCTCTCAAACTCTGGACCTCAAGTGATCCACCTGCCTCAGCCTCCCAAAGTGGTAGGATTACAGGCGTGAGCCACTAAAAAAAACATGCCCGGCCCTTTTTTTTTTCTGGAGAACTCTATCCATTCTTGTACAGCCTAACAAGCCATTATGAATAGGGCTGCTGTGAACATGCATGCACATGTCTTTTGGTAGATCTAAGTAGCTATTTCTATATGGCATACACCTGAATTAAAATTGCTGGATAATGGGGTACATATGTATGTTTAGTTTTTCAAAGTAGGTGTACCATTTATACTCCCCGAGTTTATGAGCGTTCCAATTGCCCCACATCTTTAGCAACACTTAGTATTCAGTCTTTTAATTCTGGTTAGTCTAGGCGGGTGCAGTGGCTCAGAAAGATGCTCGTCTCTCCATAGGTGTGCTTAACTCTCAGAAACTACTCAGTGAGGAGAGTAATCCCAGCACTTTGGGTGGCTGAGGTAGAAAGACTGCTCAAGCCCAGTAGGTCAAGACCAGCCCAGGCAAAACAGCAAGACTTTGTCTGTACTAAAAATTTAAAAACCAGCTGGGCACAGTGGCATGTGTCTGAGGTTCCAGCTACTTGGAAGGCTGAAGCAGGAAAGTCCCTTCAGCATAGGAGGTGAGATTGCAATGAGCTAGGATCATGCCACTGCACAACAACAGAGCCTGGGCAACAGAGCGACACTCTATCTTAAAAACAACAACAAAAAAACGAGAAACAGAGAGAAATCAAAACTACTGGGGAAAGAGAGGACCCACTGAGAACCATCCCAGCAACCCATCCACAGTCAGTCTTCCCTGGACACCATGAACCACATTGTGCAAACCCTCTTCACTCCTGCCAACAGCAGCTACTCTCTAACTATGAGATGCTGAGAGAGAAGCATGAGGTGGCCGTGCTGGGGGCACCCCACAAACCTGCTCCCCAACATCCACATCCACAGTGACACGTCCATGCCCGACCATGTCATCTGGTCCCTGTTCAACACCCTCTTCATAAACTCCTGCTGCCTGGGCTTCATAGCATTCACCTACTCTGTGAAGTCTAGGGACAGGAAGATAGTTGGTGACCTGGCTGGGGCCCAGGCCTATGCTTCCACTGCCAAGTGCCTGAATGTCTGGGCCCTGATTTGGGGCATCATCATGACCATTCTATTTATCATCATCCCAGCATTGATCTAGCAAATCTACCAACAGATCAGGAGGCAGCATCCAGGCCAGCAGCTCTGCCCATGACCTGTTTCCAATGAACTCCACCTTCCATTCCTTGCCCTATCCCCAGAGCCAAGTCCTGTATCAGCCCTTTATCCTCACATTTTTCTAGAATGGCATTCAATAAAGTACAAGTGTTCCCGGATTAAAAAAAAAAAATTATTATAGTGGAAGCTGGTTGAAGATGCCATAATAGCCAGGAAAAAAATAATAATCTGAGTTATTAAAAACTTACCACAATAGTTACTTTTAATGAACAGGGGAGTTATGACCAGAGGGGGACAAAGGGGACCTCTGGATGCGAATTGTATTTTCTTTTTTCACTTTGTAGCCCAGGCTGGAGTACAGTAGTGCAATTTCATTTCACTGCAATGTCCACCTCCCTGGCTCAAGTAATCCTCCCACCTCAGCCTCCTGAGTAGCTGGGACTACAGGCACACACCACCACACCCAGAAAACTTTTTGTATTTTTTTCTTGTAGCGATGAGGTTCCACTATGTTGCCCAGGCTGGACTTAAACTCCTGGGCTCAAGCAATCCACCCACCTTGGCCTCCCAAACTAATGGGACTACAAGTGTGAGCCACCACGTGCAGTTATGTTCTAGTCTTATTCTCTGTAGTGATTATAAGGATATTTTTTAAAATCATTTTTAAACTATATCTTAAATTATGTGATAGCTCTACAATTTTTAAAAAAAGTGTCAAAAAAAATGTTGCCATTGAGTTACCCTCCCACCTCCTCCTTCTTCCCATACTTCTTTTTTTTTTTTTTTTTTTTTTTTGAG
>NW_022436980.1:18686371-18693608 GCF_009761245.1 Sapajus apella
TTTTGAGATGGAGTTTCGCTCTTGTTACCCAGGCTGGAGTGCAATGGAGCGATCTCGGCTCACTGCAACTTCCGCCTCCTGGGTTCAAGCAATTCTCCTGCTTCAGCCTCCCAAGTAGCTGGGACTACAGGCGCACACCACCACAGCCAGCTAATTTTTGCATTTTAGTAGAGATGAGGTTTCACCATGTTGACCAGGATGGTCTCGATCTCCTCACCTTGTGATCCACCTGCCTCAGCCTCCCAAAGTGCTGGGATTATAGGTGTGAGTCACCGCGCCCGGCCCTTTTTTTTTTTTTTTAATTATACTTTCAGTTCTGGGATACATGCGCAAAACGTGCAGGCTTGTTACATGGGTATATACTTGCCATGGTGGTTTACTGCACCCATCAACCTGTCATCTACATTAAGTATTTCTCCTAATGCCATCCCTCCCTCCTAATGCTCCCCACCCCCAAACAGGCCCCAGCATATGATCTTCCCCTCTCTGTGTCCAGATGTTCTCATTGTTCAACTCCCACTTATGAGTAAGAACATGAGGTGTTTGGTTTTTTGTTCTGTTACTTTGCTAAGAATGATGGTTTCAAGCCTCATTCATGTCCCTGCAAAGAACATGAACTCATCCTTTTACATGGCTGCATAGTATTCCATGGTGTATATGTGCCACATTTTCTTTATCCAGTCTATCATTGATGGGCATTTGGGTTGATTCCAAGTCTTTGCTATTGTGAACAGTGCTGCAATAAACATATGTGTGCATGTGTTCTTATAGTAGAATGATTTATAATCCTTTGGGTATATATATACCCAGTAATAGGATTGCTGGGTCAAATGGTATTTCTAGTTCTAGATCCTTGAGGAATCGCCACACTGTCTTCCACAATGGTTGAGCTAATTTACACTCCCAACAGTGTAAAAGTGTTCCTATTTCTCCACATCCTCTCCAGCATCTGTTGCTTCCTGAGTTTGTAATAATCGCCATTCTAACTGGCATGAAATGGTATCTCACTGTGGTTTGGATTTGCATTTTTCTAAGGACCAGTGATGATGAGCTTATTTTCATATGTTTGTTGACTGCATAAATGTCTTCTTTTGAGAAGAGTATGTTCATATCCTTCACCCACGTTTGGATGGGGTTGATTTTTCTTGTAAATTTGTTTAAGTTCTTTGTAGATTCTGGATACTAGCCCTTTGTCAGATGAATAGAATGCAAAAATTTTCTGCCATTGTGTAGGTTGCCTGTTCACTCTGATGATAGTTTGTTTTGTTGTGCAGAAGCTCTTTAGCTTAATTAGATCCTATTTGTCAATTTTAGCTTTTGTTGCCATTGCTTTTGGTGTTTTACCCATGAGGTCTTTGCCCATGCCTACGTCCTGAATGGCAATGCCTAGGTTTTCTTCTAGGGTTTTTATAGTTTTAGGTCTTATCTTTAAGTCTTTAATCCATCTTGAGTTAATTTTTGTATAAGGTGTAAGGAAGGGGTCCACTCCCAGTTTTCTGCATATGGCTAGCCAATTTTCCCAACACCATTTATTAAATAAGAAATCCTTTCCCCGTTGCTTGTTTTTATCAAGTTTATCAAAAATCAGATG
This sequence comes from Sapajus apella, assembly GCF_009761245.1. NCBI lineage: Eukaryota > Metazoa > Chordata > Mammalia > Primates > Cebidae > Sapajus > Sapajus apella. The sequence continues at coordinate 18,687,963 of NW_022436980.1, forward strand.
ATTGGGCTGGATGTGGTGGCTCACACCTGTAATCCAAGCACTTTGGAGGCCAAGGCGGGGGGATCACCTGAGGTCGGGAGTTCAAGATCAGCCTGACCAACATGGTGAAACCCCATTAAAAAAAAAACAAAATTAGATGATTGTAGATGTGTGGTGTTATTTCTGAGGTCACTGTTCTGTTCCATTGGTCTATATATCTGTTTTGGTACCAGTACCATGTTGTTTTGGTTACTATAGCCTTGTAGTATAGTTTGAAGTCAGGTAGCTTGATGCCTCCAGCTTTGTTCTTTTTGCTTAGGATTGTCTCCGCTATGCAGGCTTTTTTTTTGGGTCCACATGAAATTTAAAGTAGTTTTTTTCTAATTCTGTGAAGAAAGTCAACGGTAGCTTGATGGGGATAGCAAATTTTGGGGGCAATAAAGCCATTTTCATGATATTGATTCTTCCTATCCATGAGCATGGAATGTTTTCCCATTTGTTTGTGTCCTCTCTTATTTCCTTGAGCAGTGGTATGTAGTTCTTTTTTAAGAGGTCCTCTCTTGTAAGTTGTATTGCTAGGTATTTTATTCTCTTTGTAGCAATTGTGAATGGGAGTTCACTCATGATTTGGCTCTCTGTTTGTCTGTTATTGGTGTATAGAAATGCTTGTGATTTTTGCACATTGATTTTATATCCTGAGACTTTGCTGAAGTTGCTTATCAGCTTACAGAGATTTTGGGCTGAGACAATGGGGTTTTCTAAATATAGAATCATGTCATCTGCAAACAGAGACAATTTGACTTCCTCTTTTCCTATTTAAATACACTTTATTTTTTTTCTCTTGCCTGATTTCCCTGGCCAGAACTTCCAATACTATGTTGAAAAGGAGTGGCGAGAGAAGGCATCCTTATCTTGCACTGGTTTTCAAAGGAAACGCTTCCAGCTTTTGCCCATTCAGTATACTACTGGCTGTGGGTTTGTCATAAATAGCTCTTATTATTTTGAGATACGTTCCATCAATACCTAGTTTATTGAGTTTTTATCATGAAGAGGTGCTGAATTTTATTGAAGGCCTTTTGTGCATCTATTAATCATGTGGTTTTCATCATTGGTTCTGTTTATGTGGTTGATTACAATTATTGATTTGCATATGTTGAACCAGCCTTGCATCCCAGGGATGAAGCCAACTTGATCGTGGTGGATAAGCTTTTTGATGTGCTGCTGGATTCAGTTTGCCAGTATTTTATTAAGGATTTTTACACTGATGTCCATCAGGGATATTAGCCTGAATTTTTCTATTTTGTCTCTGCCAAGTTTTGGTATCAGGATGATGCTGGCCTCATAAAATGAGTTAGGGCGGATTCCCTCTTTTTGTATTGTTTGGAATAGTTTCAGAAGGAATGTTACCAGCTCCCCTTTGTTCCTGTGGTAGAATTTGGCTGTGAATCCGTTTGATCCTGGGTTTTTCTAGTTGGTAGGCTATTAATTACTGCCTCAAATTCAGAACTTGTTATTGGTCTATCAGGGATTTGACTTCTTCCTGGTTTAGTGTATGTGTCCAGTAATTAATCTATTTCTTCTCTAGTTTATTTGCATAGAGGTGTTTATACTATTCTCTGATAACAGTTTGTATTTCTGTGGGATCAGTGGTAATATGCCCTATCATTTTTTATTGTATCTATTTGATTCTTCTCTTTTCTTCATTAGTCTGGCTAGAGGTCTATCTATTTTGTTGATCTTTAAAAAAAAAAAAAAGCTCTTGGATTTTTTTTTTTTTTTTTTAACAGAGTCTGGCTCTGTCACCCCAGGGCTGGAGTGCAGTAGTGCGATCTTGGTTCACTGCAACCTCCACCTCCCAGGTTCAAGTGATTCTCCTGCCTCAGCCTCCTGAGTAGCTGGGACTACAGGCACGTGTCACCACACCTGGCTAATTTTTGTATTTTTAGTAGAGACGGGGTTTTACCATGATGGTCTCAATCTCTTGACCATGTGATGCACCCACCTCAGCCTCCCAAAGTGCTGGGACCACAGGCATGAGCCACCATGCCCAGCCAGATTCACTGATTTTTTTGAAGGGTGTTTCATGTCTCTATCTCTTTTAGTTCTGCTCTGATCTTAGTCATTTCTCATCTTCTGCTAGCTTTTGAGTTTGTTTGCTCTTGCTTCTTTAGTTCTTTTAACTATGATGTTAGGGGGTCAATTTTAGATCTTTCCTGCTTTCTCCTGTGGTCATTTAGTGCTGTAAATTTCCTCCAAACACAGCTTTCGCTGTGTTCCAGAGATTCTGATACATTGGGTCTTTCTTCTTATTGGTTTCAAAGAACTTATTTATTTCTGCCTTAATTTCATTATTTAGCCAGTAGTCATTCAGCAGCAAGTTGTTCAGTTTCCATGTAGTTGTGTGGTTCTGAGTGGGTTTCTTAATCCTGAGTTCTGATTTGATTGCACTGTGATCTGAGAGACTGTTATGATTTCCATATTTCTGCATTTGCTTAGGAGTGTTTTACTTCCAATTATGTGGTCAATTTTAGAATAAATGCAATGTGGTGCCGAGAAGAATGTATATTCTGTTGATTTTGAGTGGAGAGTTCTATAGATATCTATTAAGTCCTCTTGGTCCAGAGCTGAGTTCAAGTCCTGAAAATCCTTGTTAATTTTTTGTCTCATTAATATGTCTAATATTGACAGTGGTGTGTTAAAGTCTCCGTCTAGTTTTGTGTGGGAGTCTAAGGCTCTTTATAGGTCTCTAAGAACTTACTTTATGAATCTGGGTGCTCCTGTATTGGGTGCATACATATTTAGGATAGTTAGCTCTTCTTGTTGCATTGATCCCCTTACCATTATATAATGCCCTTCTTTGTCTTTTTTGATCTTTGTTGGTTTAAAGTCTGTTTTGTCAGAGACTAGGACTGCAAACCCTGCTTTTTTTTTTTCTTTCCATTTGCTTGGTAAATACTCCTCCATCCCTTTATTTTGAGACTATGTGTGTCTTTGCACGTGAGATGGGTCTTGACTCCTTATCCAATGCCAGTCTGTGTCTTTTAATTGGGGCATTTAGCCTATTTACATTTAAGGTTAATATTGTCATATGTGCATTTAATTCTATCATTATGATTCTAGCTGGTTATTTTGACCACTAGTTGATGCGGTTTCTTCATAGTGTCAATGGTCTTTACCGTTTGGTATGTTTTTGCAGTGGGTGCTACTGGTTGTTTCTTTCCATGTGTAGTGCTTTCTTTAGGAGCTCTTTTAAGACAGGCCTGGTGGTGACAACATCTCTCAGCATTTGCTTGTCTGTAAAGGATTTTATTTCTCCTTCACTTATGAAGCTTACTTTGGCTGGATATGAAATTCCAGGTTGAAAATTATTTTAAGAATGTTGAATATTGGCCCCCACTGTCTTCTGGCTTGTAGGGTTTCTATAGAGAGATCTGCTGTTAGTGTGATGGGCATCCCTTTGTGGGCAGCCCAACCTTTCTCTCTGGCTGCCCTTAAGATTTTTTCCTTTATTTCAACATTGGTGAATCTGATGATGTGTGATGGGGTTGCTCTTCTCAAGGAGTGGTGTTCTCTGTATTTCCTGAATTTGAATGTTCGTCTGTCTTGCTAGATTGGGGAAGTTCTCCTAGATAATATCCTAAAGAGTGTTTTCCAACTTGGTTTCATTCTCCCTGTCACTTTCAGGTATGCCAATCAAACGTAGGTTTGGTCTTTTCACATAGTCCCATATTTCTTGCAGGCTTCATTTGTTTCTTTTCATTCTTTTTTCTCTAATCTTGTCTTCACACTTTATTTAAGTTAATCTTCAATCTCTGATATCCTTTCTTCTGCTTGATCAATTCGGCTATTGATACTTGTGCATGCTTCATGAAGTTCTCATGCTGTGTTTTTCAGCTCCACCAGGTCATTTATGTTCTTCTATAAACTAGTTATTCAGTTAGCAATTCCTCTAAGCTTTTTTCAAGGTTCTTAGCTTAATTGCATTGGGTTAGAATATGCTCCTTTAGCTCAGAGAAGTTTGTTATTACCCACCTTCTGAAGACTACTTCTGTCAACTTATCAAACTCATTCTTCATCCAGTTTTCTTCCCTTACTGGCGAGGAGCTGTGATCCTTTAGAGGAGAAAAGGCATTCTGGTTTTTGGAATTTCCAGCCTTTTTCCACTGGTTTTTCCTCATCCTTGTGGATTTGTCTATCTATGGTCTTTGATGTTGATCACCTTCGGCTGGGTTTCTGTGTGGATGTCCTTTTTGTTGATGTTGATGCTCTTCCTTTCTGTTTTTTATTTTTCCTTCTAACAGGCCCTTCTGTTGCAGATCTGCTGGAGTTTGCTGGAGGTCCACTCTAGACCCTGTTTGCCTGTGTATCACCAGGGAGGCCCCGAACAGCAAAAATTGCTGCCTGTTCCTTTGTCTGGAAGCTTCATCCCAGATGGGCACCCACTAGGTGCCAGCTGGAGCTCTCCCGTATGAAATGTCTGTTGACCTCTGCTGAGAGGTGTCCCCTAGTCAGGAGGCATGGTGGTCAGGGACCCACTTGAGGAGGCAGTCTGTCCCTTAGCAGAGCTTGAGCACTGTACTGGGAGATCCACTGCTCTCTTCAGAGCCAGCAGGCAGGAACACTTAAGTCTGCTGAAGCTGTAGCCACAGCCAACCCTTCCGCTAGGTGTTCTGTCCCAGGGAGATGAGAGTTTGAGCTATAAGCCCCTGACTGGGGCTGCTGCCTTTCTTTCAGAGATTCCATGCCCAGAGAGAGGAATCTAGAGAGGCAGTCTGGTTACAGCAGTTTTGAGGAGCTGTGGTGGGCTCTGCCCAGTTCAAACTTCCTGGAGGCTTTGTTTACACTGTGAAGGGAAAACCACCTACTCAATCCTCAGTAATAGCAGATGCCCCTCCCCCCACCAAGCTTGAGCTTCCCAGGTCGACTTCAGACTGCTGTGCTGGCAGCAAGAATTTCAAGCCAGTGGCTCTTAACTTGCTGGGTTCCTTTGGGGTGGGATGCACTGAGCTAGAACACTTGGGTCCCTGGCTTCAACCCCCTTTCCAGGGGAGTGAAGTTCTGTCTTGCTGGCATTCCAGGCACCACTAAGGTATGAAAAAAAACTCCTGCAGCTAGCTCAATGTCTGCCCAAATGGCCACCCAGTTTTGTACTTGAAACCCAGGGCCCTCATGGTGTAGACACCGGAGGGAATCTCCTGGTCTGCAGGTTGAAAGACTGTGGGAAAAGCATAGCATCTGGGCCGGAGTGCACTGTTCCTCCCGGCTCAGTCCCTCAAGGCTTCCCTTGGGTAGGGGAGGGAGTTCCCTGACTCCTTGAGCTTCCCAGGTGAGGCAACGCCCCACCCTGCTTTGGCTCACCCTCCGTGGGCTGCTCCCACTGTCTAACTAGTCTCAGTGAGATGAGCTAGGTATCTCAGTTGGAAATGCAGAAATCACCCGCCTTCTGCATTGATCTTGCTGGAAGCTACAGATGGAGTTGTTCCTATTTGGTCATCTTGCCAGCCACCCCGCAACACTTCTTTAGTGCAAGACAACCCAAGAGAGAGGGGCCACCCCAGGTGGGAGTCCACTCTTCCCGATCTCCTGAAGTCTCTGAAATTAAATGTTTGCAAAGCATTATGGAGAAAGTTAAAAAAAAAAATTCAAGTTCACCTTAAAGTCACTTGG
>NW_022436980.1:18693618-18708909 GCF_009761245.1 Sapajus apella
GGAGAAAGTTAAAAAAAAAAATTCAAGTTCACCTTAAAGTCACTTGGATTAAAACCATTTCCACAGTATAGCAACATAGATTTTTGTATCATTATTTACCCAATCAACAAATATTTTCTGCCTTAACAGTCTCTTTAGTTTCAACAAACTCTTCAAACTTTAGTCTCTATCATTATATAATAATTATATTAATCACCTACTATATGACCAGTTCTATGTTCTATACATCATCCTTAATCCTAACATCCATGAAAGCTAGGTAGTACTGCTATTCACATTTTACAGATGAGGAAACTTAGGCTCAGAAAAGCACTAAGGGACCTGACAAGGCCACATAGCTAACAGGTAGCAGAGAATGAAGTGAAGCCTTCCCTTGTCTCTCCTAACCAGGTCTCACCTCTCTTTGTGGGTCTCTGTTTACACCAAACCTTTATCTCTGCCCCCATCACCATGCTGCCTCTCAGACATGAAAACGTTGCCAGTCCTACTCCCATAGAAAAAGTCAACAACTATAGAGAGGATAATCCAAGTAGACCCATATTCCAGATCTAGAACTAGTCACAGTTTGAAACAAAGTAAGGTTTACTCTCAGAGCAACATTCACAGCAGGAAAAAGAAAAAGCCACCCTTTCTTGCAGGCAAACTAGACCTGACATGTCCCTCACCCTACACGAGCACCACCACAATCTAGCTCCTGGCTGCCATTCCTGATGGCCCCCTGCTTTACTCAGAAACTAAACAAAACAGCAGAGAGACAGAGAACAGAGATGCTGTCTGTAATCTATAATCCATCCTCCCATCAGGAAACTCTTCAAGTAACTACCAGTCTATAGTAGAGAGGAACAAAAATGGTGAGAGACAATGTATGTGTTGAGTCCATGAATGCATGTGTAAATGTACTGAGAGGAAAAAGTGAAATGACACATAGTAGAGAGAATAAAGTAATCTCAACTCTCACTATCTCAAATCCATTCCGTCTTTCCCATATCCTAGTTCCTTACCTCCCCTAAAGCTCTGATTCCACTGATCATGTGCCAGGATTCAGAAGACTCCATTCTGCAGAAATCCCAGCTCCAAGCCACAGAAACTATTAATGATCTACAGATGGGGGAATTCTCACTTCTGCTGCTTCACAGGTATAAGAAGGGGAGGACCTGGCCAGGCGCGGTGGCTCATGCCCGTAATCCCAGCACTTTGGGATGCGGAGGTGGGCAGACCACCTGAGGGCGGGAGTTCGGAGACCAGCTTGACCAACATGAAGAAACCCATCTCTACTAAAAATACAAAATTAGCCGGGTATGGTGGCATACACCTATAATCCCAGCTACTCAGGAGGCTGAGGTAGGAGAATCACTTGAACCCAGGAGGTGGAGGTTGCGGTGAGCCAAGATTGTGCCATCGTACTCCAGCCTGGGTAAAAGGAACGAAACCCCATCTAAAAAAAAAAAAAAAAAAGAGCGGGGGAGAGGACCAATCACCACGTGTGCTACCAGTTCCAAATTAAAACTCTGCATTTTCCCAGAGTTATCATTATAATGAGTATTTGGAGAATTCGAAGATATGACTAATACTGCCGTTATGTGACGTGGGGTTAGATGATAAATAGAAAGTAAAATGAATAAAAATGTGGCTCTGGGGCCAGGCGCGGTGGCTCAAGCCTGTAATCTCAGCACTTTGGGAGGCCAAGGCGGGCGGATCTCGAGGTCAAGAGATCAAGACCATCCTGGCCAACGTGGTGAAACCCCATCTCTACTAAAACTACAAAAAACAATTAGCTGGGCATGGTGGCGTGCACCTGTAGTCCCAGCTACCCGGGAGGCTGAGGCAGGAGAATTGCTTGAACCTGGGAGGAGGAGGCTGCCATGAGCTGAGATCGTGCCACTGCACTGCAGCCTGGCGCCTGGCAACAGAGCAAGACTCTGTCTTAAAAAAAAAAAAAAAAAAATGCGGCCCTGGTAGATTAATAGATCACAAGCTTTTGTGAGAATGATCTGAGACCCTACACAGGTTGTATAACATGATGGTTTCTACGCAAAAGTGTTCCAAGCTCCAAACAACTGATTAACAAAAGAACTTTTAGAAATCAAATTCTTGTCTGTAGGGCACTAAAACTACTAGCTCCAACCTCTGGGGCTGAGATTTCTTTTTCTTTTTTTTTTTTTTTCAGTGACAGGATCTCTGTCACCCAAGGTAGAGTGCAGTGGCACAACCATAACTCACTGTAACTTTAAATTCCTGGGCTCAGGCAATCCTCCCACCTCAGCTTCCTAAGTAGCTAGGACTACAGATGTGTACCACCATGCCCAGCTAATTATTATTTTTTGAGAGATGCAGTCTCCCTATATTGCCCAGGCTGGTCTCAAACTCCTGGGCTCAAGCGATCCTCCTGCCTCGGCTTTCCAAAGCATGAGGATTACAGACATGAGCCACTGCACCAGGCCAATATTTATTTCTTATCCTTTTTTAGAAATGGCAGAAAAGGCCAGGCACGGTGGCTCAAGCCTGTAATCCCAGCACTTTGGGAGGCCGAGGCGGGTGGATCACGAGGTCAAGAGATCGAGACCATCCTGGTCAACATGGTGAAACCCCGTCTCTACTAAAAATACAAAAAATTAGCTGGGCATGGTGGCGCGTGCCTGTAATCCCAGCTACTTAGGAGGCTGAGGCAGGAGAATTGCCTGAACCTAGGAGGCGGAGGTTGCGGTGAGCCGAGATCGCGCCATTGCACTCCAGCCTGGGTAACAAGAGCGAAACTCCGTCTCAAAAAAAAAAAAAAAAAAAAAAAAAAAGAAATGACAGAAAATCCTAAATGACCAGCACATAGTCTGCTATATGACTACAGTAATACTCTTAATTTCTAAATGCACATTGAAGAAATACTCTATTAATCTGTAGCAAACTAGAAATGGTCTTTTCAGTAACATTTGTCATGTTATAAAGGGCATGTTCACCTTTCCTTCTGAGAAATCATATATCCGTCTAGGACTCTGAGGTTTAAGCACCAGCTGACGATGTACGGCCGATAGTCAAATCCTGGGATGGAAGGTGTTGCCATCACACAAGGATTGTTCATAATCGACAACTGTTCCAATTCAGTTAAGGATGCCAAAAAAGAGATCTGGAACAAAAGATATCTTTGTTGAACAAAAGGACTATTCAGTGTCAAGCACAAGGTTTCCACTGATTACACATCTTTGGCAGCATTTGAGAATGTGATAATTTCCCTGTTGTTCTGAAAAGTGACAAGCATCCACTGACTTCTAAAATTCCAACAATATAGCCATCCGTCCCTGCTGCACAAAATCCCTTAGCAAGTATCAGCACACTGTTTCCTAGCAGAAAGAACCCTATTTTGAAAACATCACAGCAGCCAGGAAAGTTGGACAGGGAGTCTTATAAACCCTTATGAGGTAGATGTCCCTCTACCACCAATCACTTCCCAATGGAATGATAATTACAACTTTACAAAGGAAATTAGATCTCAATGACCCACTGACACTAAGGAAAAGTGGAAAGAAAACTAACGGCCATCTAGAGGCAAGCACTTCATCTGAAGGGAAGTTTCTTCCAAAATGCTCACAGTCTAAAAGCAAGCTCACAACCCTCTCTAGTGTCTTTCCTGGACTCTCCAGCTTCTTGAATCTCACAAAATACCCTCAAATTTTACCTCATTTAAGTCTCGGATTTCATTTTCTGCCAAAGAAAGTATAGCAAGACTTCTGGGTAGGTAAGCAGGTGCCATTCTAAGAGAGGTGATGATGTTTCCATGTAAAAGCAGGGTCTTGAAAGTAAAAACAGTATGAATTACAAATAAAAAGATTACAAATAAATTGGCCTATTGTGACAACACCAAAATGGCATATATAAGAATAAAGGAATCTACTTTATTGTACTTCTTATCACACACAAATCAAAGACTGTTAATGCTAGAAGGGTCCTTGATGTTCTTCTGGTCCAACCCTCTGTTTCCATACCAACACCCTAAGCTCCAGATATTTTAAAGACTTGCCTTAAAACACATTGTTGGCATGGCAATAGGCATGCTATGAGATTTATGTTATGAGACACTGAGCAATTTCCAACATACTTGTTCAGTTTCTTTTAAAACATCAAAATACAGGCTATATGTGGTGGCTCTTGCCTATAATCCCAGCATTTTGGGAGGCCAAGGAGGGAAAATTGCTTGAGCCCAGGAGTTTGAGACCAGCCTGGGCAACATAGTGAGACCTTTTCCCTACTAAAAATCAAAAAATTAGCCAGGCATGATGGGGTGCACCTGTAGTCCCAGCTACTAGGGAGTACTGAGGTAGGAGATCACTTGAGACCAAGAGGTTGAGGCTGCAGTAAGCCATGATTGCAGCACTGCACTCAAGCCTGGGTGACAGCAAGACTCTGGTGTCTCAAGTTAAAAAAAAAAAAAAGGCATTAAAACAACCACATATAAAGTAAATTTTCTAAAAAAGAGAGCAATAACCTACAACCCATATTTGCAACTGTATTCTCTAGGTAACTAAAAACTAGAGGAAGGTAGAATGTGTTACTTTCAGATGAAGCTGACTCACATTAAGTCAGCAACAAACAAGAATAAACTCAAAACTAAACACCCAGGATTCTGATCAGATAAACGTGCTTCTATTCCAGGGGAAAACAAAACAAAACCAAAAAACACACAAAAAAAACAAACACTCAATCATCTTTAGCTCATTTGAATTCTCTCAGCATCTATCAGGACAGCATCTGGCTACATATAATTGTTTAAAATAAATATTGCTAAAAATGATTTCTGCTAAAGATCTGGGAAAAACTGAACTAAGATACTGCTTCTAGGGCTTAATGAATACATCTGATGCTAATAATAAACAGAGGCAACAAACAATATTTAAAATGTCCTACATATGTTTTTCAAGACTATGATTTCAATTGTTACTTGACTGCATGATACATTCCCCTCCATAAAAAGTGCTATATGCTACATGTTTTTGTTGTCTTTTTTTTTTTTTTTGAGATGGAGTCTCGCTCTGTCGCCAGGCTAGAGTGCAGTGGCGCAATCTCGGCTCACTGTAACCTCCGACTCCTGGCTTCAATTGATTCTCCTGCCTCAGCCTCCTGAGTAGCTGGGACTACAGGCATGTGCCACCATGCCTGGTTAGTTTTTTGTATTTTAGTAGAGATGGGGTTTCACCACATTGGCCAGGATGGTCTCAATCTCCTGACCTTCTGATCCACCCGCCTTGGCCTCCCAAAGTTCTGGGATTACATGCGTGAGACACCGAGCCCAGCCTTACATGTTTATTTTTTTAAGTGAAACTAATTTTGATAATTAACTAATACCCATTACTTTAAAAATAGCAATCCTGAATTTAAAAAAAAAAAAAAAAAGACTCAGCCAGCTCGGTGGCTTACACATGTAATCCTAGCACTTTGAAAGGCTGAGGCAGGAGGACTGCATGAGTCCAGGAGTTTGAGACCAGTCTGGACAACAGAGTAAGATCTCATCTCTGGCCAGGTGGAGTGGTTTACGCTTGTAATCTCAACACTTTGGGAGGTCAAGGCAGGAGGATCATGTAAGGTCAGGAGTTCAAGATCAGCCTGGCCAACATGTGGTGAAACCCCGTCTCTTCTAAAAATATAAAAATTAGACAGGTGTGGTGGCGGGTGCCTATAATCCCAGCTACTCAGGAGGCTGAAGAAGAATCATTTGAACCCAGGAAGCAGAGGTTGAAGTGAGCCGAGACTGCACAACTACACTCCAGCCTGAGTGACAGGGCAGAACTCCATCTCAAAAAAGAACAACAACAACAAAAAAGATCTTATCTCTACAAAAACTCAAAAAATTAGCTAGGTGTGGTGATGTACACATGCCTATGGTCCTAGCTACTTGGGAGGTAGAGGTGAGAGGATTGCTTGAGCCTGGGAGGTCAAGTGAGATCGAACCACCACACTCCAGCCGGGGTGACAGAGCACACTGTCTCAAAAATGAAGACAGACTCAAATTCAGGAATGATGAATCTCAACCTCACCAAAGATTATATACTATATAATAAATAAAGCTACTAGCATTGGTTGGTTGGGCATAGAGGGAATTCCATCATGTTCAGAAAGTTGTCAGTAAAATTAACCTCAACTATAATGACCAGTTTCACATCAAATAAATCAGTTACAGAACTAACAATGAAAAGTTCCATACTTAATTTCTGGTATTCTAACATAATTCCTTATTTTTTTTTTTTTTTTTTTTTTTTTTTGACAGAGTCTCAATCTGTTGCCCAGGCTAGAGTGCCATGGCTCAAGCTCAGGTCGCTGTAACCTCCACCTCCTGGGCTCAAGCAATCCCACCTCAGCCGAGTAGCTGGGACTACAGTCCCACACCACTATGCTCCACTAATTTTTTGTATTTTTAGTAGAGATGGGGCTTTGCCATGTTGCCCAGGCTGGTCTCAAACTCCTGAGCTCAAGCCATCCACAAGCCATAGCCTCCCAAAATTCTGGGATTACAGGCATGACTCACCATGCCCAGCCCATAATTCTTATCATAAAGAAAATAATCTGCTCATACACAGTAGGCTAATTTTAGGTCAGTAAGATTACTTCCTCTTGGTATTTTGATGTAAACTTAACAAATGACATAGAAAACATACTTACTTTCAGGGATACCAATTTAGATAGATCACCTATCTGAGATATGTTATTATCTGATAAATCGAGATGCTGTAGAGCTGTGCAGCTATTGATCTGTTCCATGGCCTATCACAAGAAAAGCATCACATTATTTAATGAAAACAAAATCAAAACATAAAATTATTCCCTAGTTCTTTGTAGCTGAAAGAGTATCCGGCCTCCTCTTATTATTAGAAGCAGAGTAGAAGAACTTAGCAAGAGAAAAGGGGGCAATACTAACAGAATTTAATAGATTGTCACATTGTAAACTTACATTTTCATATCTCTCTATGAGTAGAGGGTTACCAAATGGTTCATACCATCCAAGATATTTACAGCTTGAAGAAACCTTAGTAATAGCCAGGCACTGTGGCTCATGCCTGTAATCCCAGCACTCTGGGAGGCTGAAGTGGGTAGATCATCTGAGGTCAGGAGTTCAAGACCAGCCTGGCCAACATGGTGAAACCCATCTCTACTAAAAAAAAAATACAAAAGATTAGCTAGGCGTGGTGACGGCGCCTGTAATCCCAGCTATTCAGGAGGCTGAGGCAGAAGAATCACTTGAACCCAGGAGGTGGAGGTTGCAGTGAGCTGAGATCATGCCACTGCACTCTAGCCTGGCAACAAGAGCAAAACTCTGTCTCAAAAAAAAAGAAAAAGAAAAAGAAAAAGAAATCATAGTAATAATATATGACATTTGGTATAGAAGAGAGTTTACAACTTTAGATTGAGACCAAACAGCTTGGATTTATATTCTGGCCCTGCAACTTCCTAGCTGTGTAACCTCAAGCAAGTTACTTAACTTCTCTGTGCTTCACTTTCCTCACCTTTATAACAGGCATAATATCTATATCTACTTCACATGCTGTCATGAGATTGAATAAGTTAATACAGATAAATGCTTAGAACAGTAGCTCATACACATTAATGGCTTAATAAAAGGCAGCTATTAGTATCATTTAATCCAGTCCTCTCAGCTAGCATGTAAAAAAATAAAACAGAAATATGTATTAATTTACCCAAAATTACACAGTTACTAAGTCATGGAAGTAGGACCAGAATTCAGATCTCCTGACTTTTAAAACTGTATATTCTCCATTATAGCATTAAACATCTACTTAAAGTTTAATACATCATGATTTAGTCTCCTTCCTAAACACTCTATGGTTTGATCTACTTTTCTTTAGTACAATATAGATTCTTTGTTAACATTTAAAAAAAATTATACCATATTATATGTATCAAAATAAACATATAATATGGTTTAACAGAGATTATCCCTGGAACGTGGGAGTGGGTACTTTCACTGTTTAATTTGGCTTATTTCTACATTGCTTGAATTCTTTTATGCAGAATAGTTTTGTAGACAGAAAAGAAAGCATTCACCTTAAGATTATTTCCTGCCAAATTCAGCCATTCCAGATGTACTAGTTCCTTTAGCCCTTCCACAGAGCCAATGCTATTATGAGGTAAATTTAATACACGAAGCAATGTCAGTTTGGCCACACCCATCATCCGAACCAGCCGATTATTAGCCACTGATAACTGTGAAAAGGAAACATATTGTTATTTTTAGGAATAATATATATAAAATATTTCACCTTCAAGTGACTTAAAAGGTTTATTCAGACAGCCAAACACTCTCAAACAAACTCCTTTTGTATATTTCACATACATTGTCTAAATATTCTAATATGACTATCAGTTTTTTGTTATTGTCTCTGAGCAATAGAAAATGCAGAGAAAGCTCAGTGATCAGACCTCCTTCCACTACTGAGACATTTTTAACACAGCAACAATTTGAGAATGTAAGTTCCATGGAATAGGGTTCTTACACTCTCTCAGTCAAAACTTAATACAGTGCCAGACATATAAGTGGGACTCAGTAACCATTTCTTGAATGAAGGAATGAATGAACTCTTTGCCTCCATCATGAAGTAAAAGGTTACTTTAGTAACCCAGTATTTCGCCAACATAAAATGCTTCCTTTTTTTAACAATGCTTCTTTTCCTAATCTACTCTCAATGTAGTACATGTATGCTCATCTTCAGAAGAAACTGTCATGTAAAAATTTAAGGCAACAATTACTGACTGCTTTTTAGGCCTGCACAGTTACTTCTAGTCAGGTTATTTTATTGTTTTGTTTAATAATAAATTGGTCCTACATAACCATTTCCCAAACTGCAATACCCACCTGTATTAATCGTTTGCATTTCTCCAGATTTTCCAGTTTAATAATCTGATTTTTATCCAGAATCAAAGTGTGAATATCAGCTTCACAGGGTAAATTTGGACCTAATTTCTGTAGTCCCTGCCCTGACCAATTGACCACTGATCCTTGAAAAGAAACGGAAGTGTTAGAGAACACAGATAAAATAAAACATCTACAACAGCTGACCATAGGGGTAGAATTATAAAATCTCTATACATTTCAAGTTAAAAAACGGTAGAGCACAACAAATATCAACACTTCAAAATTAAAGCAATCTTGAGTTCTAAATGACCAGACTGTATTACTCATTTTTCTTCAGAAATATCAAATTAAAACTAGATTTGTGATATTCTCCTCAAGTTTGTATGATACACTTTGGAAATCTTCACATCTAAATATGAACGATTACTTCCATTTGTTGTGCCTAAGTAATGATACTATTGTTTAAACTTTTTTTTTTTTTTGGAGACGGAGTTTCACTCATGTTACCCAGGCTGGAGTGCAATGGCGCGATCTCGGCTCACCGCAACCTCCGCCTCCTGGGTTCAAGCAATTCTCCTGCCTCAGCCTCCTGAGTAGCTGGGATTACAGGCACGCACCACCGTGCCCAGCTAATTTTTTGTATTTTTAGTAGAAAATACAAAACCCCGGTTTCACCATGTTGACCAGGATGGTCTCGATGTCTTGACCTCGTGATCCACCCGCCTCGGCCTCCCAAAGTGCTGGGATTACAGGCTTTAGCCACCGCGCCCGGCCCACTATTGTTTAAATTTTAGTTACTAAACCTTTGACTGCAATCCACCAGCTTACAGCCTAACTGCCAATATATCCTAAAGTGCCCAAACTGTGATTTTGAAAATCAAAGTATAGTTCAACTAATTCGCCCATAAAATAAGATAATATATCTATTTCACATGCTTGACATGGGAATTAAAAAGAAATCATGAACAGCACTTAGCCCCTTTCCTGGCACAGGGCACTCAATAAAGCACTTTAGTACAACAGACGTTCAAACCCTGCCTCTACCAGTTAACCACTGTGGTATAGTAGGCAAATTGTTGATTTCTTTGGTGCTCACTTTTCTACTCTGTAAAATGGGGTAATACCTGCCTTATAAATGTAGTTCTACAGAGAAAATGAGCTAATGTTAAAAAATAAAAATAAAAAATATAGCACTGAGAACACGGACTGGGTCATAAAAAGTGCAATGTCAGTGTTAACTGCCATTAACAGTTAAGTAGCCCTGGTGAGCTAGAGAGGTGGGGCTTAAGAAAAGCCGATCTCCAAAAGAGGGCGGGGCCAGAGAAACTGCCAATTTCGAATTTATAGCCAGATTAGGACTACTGCAGGAAATAATTATGCCAGACTGCTCTCCTGGAGGATGTCAACGTTTTCCCATTGTCTAATGGCTCTTAGCATGTGAGGAATCGTGAGCCCCTCTGAAAATGTGGTGAAAGCTGTGTGCTGTCTCAGAAAAGCGCACAGCCTTTGTACACAATTCCAAGTGGTCGACAAACAGCTCTGAGGGTTCCACCAACTCTTTCCGCAAGCATTTACGGCTCCCAGAAAATGCACTCCTGGTCTAAGCCGTGAAGACGGGCCTCGACCCCTGGGCCCAGTCCCCGATTTAGAGGACTGACTGCTGCCAAGCCTCGGAGCGGTAACCAAAACAAAAGGAGCTCGCGTCCGGCTCCCCAAAGAGGTATCTTCAGGCCACAAAAGCACCCACACACTCCTGTGCTCCACTGGGCAGCGACCAAACTAGATCCTAGGACCCGTGTGAAGAACAAGGAGTACAGAACTGTGGACTCTGGATCATCCCCTAGATTTTATCACGGCCACTGGCCACCTCTGAGGAAGGGTTCAAAGCCAGTCTAGGCAGCGGTCTCTGAAGGTAGGTTTTCCTGAACATTCCGGAAACCAAGGAGAAAGGGGGATATGTGAACCAAAAGACGGAGATCCCAAACATTTCGCTTAGGCAGCCAGGACTCAAAGTAAATGACCAATAAAGCTCATCTCAGCCTGAAACCCACCGCCTCCTCAGCATCTGGAGCGCGGGAGCCAGGGCGCCGGGCCGCGCGAAGGCTTCTGGGGGCTGTAGTCCCCGCCTCGGCCCTCACCGCGACGCGGAAGAGCTGGGCACGGCAGGCGAACTACAACTCCCAGAGGGTAGAGCGCCTCCGCGACGACCACAGCCCCGCATCAAAAGAACTGGTCCAGAACTCACCTTTAAACCTAGGCTTTCTCCTCTCCACTATTTAATTCAGCTCCATGGAGTAAACTTTAGGACTCAGGGGTAGGCATCACCTTACCTTCTCCGGGAGGCAAACCCGCGTCCACGCGCGCCACCGCCATAGTTGCTGCTTGCTAGTAATACCAGGCAACCGTCCTCCCGCGGCTCTGTGGAGCTTGTAGTCTGAAGGAGGGAGCCGGAAACTATAACTCCCAGGATGCACGGCTCCCAGACGGCCCAATTGGCTGCTTACGCCTAATGATGTGAAGCCGGAGTTAGAATTTGAGAGTAGTGAGCTCAGGGACCCTGGTCCACTCGCTTGACGTGAGTTAACTGCTTTATTTGATGTTCATTTCACTTCCTTGTCCAGGTGTTTGCGGAATTTGATACTTTTACCGTCGGGACGATTGTAAGGAGGCTACTGTGTGCAGACTGAATTTGACAGCTCATTGCTGGAAGTCTGTGGGAACTACTCCATTCTTTTGATGATTGTGAATAAGCTGAAACTTCAACTCCGCTATAGGAATGATCGATCTTGTTGAGATCATAAAAGTGAATGCATTTTATTTGAGAATTTATTTAAGTAAAAGTAAAGCATGCTGAAATAGAAACTTTTATACAGTATTTTTAAGTGGTTGTTCTGGAATATTTGACAAATCTTTTGACTTAGGGCTATAAGTATGAACCAAGAGCTTTTCCAGGCAGTATTCAAAATAAGTTTAAAATACAGTCTCCAGGCCGGGCGTGGTGCCTCATACCTGTAATCCCAACACTTAGGGAGGCCGACGCAAGCGGATCACCTGAGGTTCGAGACCAGCCTGACCAAAATGGAGAAACCCCGTCTCTACTAAAAATACAAAATTAGCCGGGCATGGTGGCGCATACCTGTAATTTCAGCTACTCTGGAGGCTGAGGCAGGGGAATCACTTGAACCCGGGAGGCGGAGGTTGCAACGAGCCCAGATCGGGCCGTTGTACTCCAGCCTGGGCAACAAGAGCAAAACTCCGTCTCAAAAAAAAAAAGAAAAGAAAAAAATATATATATATGGTTTCCAACTTCAAGAATTACGTTGCCTAGTTGAAAGGAAGCTGGCTCACATTTTTTAAGAGACTTTCTTTTTTTGCCCAAGCTGGCCTTCAAATCCTGAGCTCAAGTGATCCTTCCACTTCGGCCCCACAAAATGCTGAGATTACAAACATGAGCCACCCCTCCCTTTTTTTTTTTTTTTTTTTGAGACGGAGTTTCACTCTTGTTACCCAGGCTGGAGTGCAATGGCGCGATCTTGGCTCACCGCAACCACCGCCTCCCGGGTTCAGGCAATTCTCCTGCCTCAACCTCCTGAGTAGCTGGGATTACAGGCACGCGCCACCATGCCCAGCTAATTTTTTGTATTTTTAGTAGAGACGGGGTTTCACCATGTTGACCAGGATGGTCTCGATCTCTTGACCTCGTGATCCACCCGCCTTGGCCTCCCAAAGTGCTGGGATTACAGGCTTGAGCCACCGCTCCCGGCCTGAGCCACCCCGTTTGATACAACTATTATATGCTAAATGGTGTGATTGTGATTGAACTCAGTAAGATTTCAGGGAATGGAGAGAGAAATAGAATCTGAAATCTTCAGTGAAGACTTTATGGAGGAAGTAAAATGTACCCATCTTTTGATGGGTAGACTTTGAACAGCTGAAAAGCAAAAGGTGAGGACATTAGCACAGGCTGCAGGTGGTAACGAAGTAGTGCTCACAGGAAGTGAGAAACTAGCGTGCATCTGTAGTCCCAGCTACTTGGAGGGCTCAGGCAGGAGAATCGCTTGAAGTTGGGAGGCAAAGGTTGCAGTGAGTAGAGATCACGTCACTGCACTCCAGCCTGGCAACAGAGACTCCGTCTCAAAAAAAAGAAAGGAAGAAACTAAACAGTAGACGAAAAAAGCTTCTGCTTTCTACTACCAACTCTCCCATTTCCTCTTGCAACCTTTATTTTGAAGAGAGTACTCTTTATGAAACAGCAAACACCAAAGTCTGATTATTTTTGCTTGGGAAAATCTAGTAACTCATGCTTCTAGATTTCCAGGCACTGGATTTTCTGAGCATTCCCTCCTTCCTGGGTTCTCCTATCTCTCTACACTTTTTTTCACTCCTTTTGAATCTTGTTTCCTGCTGTTTTGGTCTAAAGACAAATTTCCTAGCTCTGAAGGGGAAATTAAGATTTTTTTTCCTTCTAACCAAGAAACTCCTTACCTAGAGAACACAATCTTTATGTGTAAGAACAAAGCAAGGTCAGGTGAGGTGGCTCACCCTGTAATTCCAGCACTTTGGGAGGCCAAGGCAGGTGGATCACCTGAGGTTAGGGGTTCAAAACCAGCCGGGCCAACGTGGCGAAACCCCATCTCTACTAAAAATACAAAATGGTGGCACATGCCTGTAATCCCAGCTACTTGGGAGGCTGAGGCAGGAGAATCACTTGAACCTAGGAGGCAGAGGTTGCTGTGAACTGAGATCCTGCCACTGCACTCCAGCCTGGGCAACAAGAGCAAAACTCCTTCTCAAAACAAAAAAGAACAAAGCAGCCTGAATACCTATGTTGACCCTTAATCCCTGGAATAGGCCATACGGATCTGGTAGTAAGGGTTTACAGTTCTTTCCAATTTAGTAAGGTGTAAGGGTAGCTGAGTGAAAGGAGAATAGACCCAAAGTCAGGCAAGAAAATTTTATTAACCTGCCGGGCTGCTCCATAACAGAGGTGGCAGCCCTGAGCTTACACCACCAGGGGTTTATATAGGGTGAGAGGGGCATAATCTATTTACTGGTAACAGGCACAAACTGAGATAGTTTGTTAACTTATAACAGACCTACAATACATTATCCTGTGACTTTTGTGGCAGCAGTCTTTAAAAAAAGACAGAAACCAGGATTTTTTACAGATATGTGTCCAGCAGGAATTTACAAGTATGGATAACCAACATGTTTTCCCTGTCCTCCCTGGAGCTGCCCGTGCTGCCCCGATAGCTGTAATTAGGCTTTGCTTAATTGTCTGGCAACCTTGATGTGGCAACTAGGTAGGGGTTCAGCTGCAGAGCAATCAGAGGTGGTGGGGTCAGCCTGCGCGGAGGGGGTTTTCTGAGGCAGCACAGCCCCGTCCCTAACACAAGGTAATTACTTGGTAGGAAGGTCCTGGAAGCTTAAAAGGTACTTAAGAAGCACAGGTTCCTGCAACTTTACAGCAATAGCTAAAACATTATTTTGCCTGGTTCATCTGCCCTAGAATCCACAGGAAAGAACCAAAGGACTTTTTTTTATGGGGGCTAAGTATAGTCACAGCTCTTAAAGAGACTAGCCAGATTTTCCTGGGCAAGGTCTCACATGCCCAAGTGACTCAGCAACCCTTTAAAATTACAGCACAGAAACTCTTTTGTGCTTCAAATAACAGCCTTTACACCTAAAATCAAATTGCTACATTTTAAACTGCCTTATTTTGTATATAATGTTAAACCCTGTAGGCTCCAACCAAATTAGGATTCTATTAAACTATTAAAACTATGAACCTCTCAGTAAGGTAATATGTTTCTCTGGCAGGCCCAGGCCCTATGAGAAAGACTTCCCTTTCAGCACAGTATACTTGATCCCTGCCACAGCCAATTACCCTGATCTTTGCCATCTTTAATTCATCTGCCCACAGTTACTGGCATGATCTAAGTAAAACAATGCCTTTTAGCATGTTATTCCCCTTCTCACTTGAAGTTCAATTTGCAAGGGCCACTATAATCTGGCCTCACCCTACCTCCCACCACTCATCCCACTGGTTTTCATTTGTTGGTTTTGAGGGAGGGATTGACATAAAGATACTCGTGTTTTAGAAGGGTTAAACTGCTCATATAACAAGGATGAACTGAAAGGAAGAACAGTGGCAGGAAGGAAATGGTAGTAATGGAGGCTAATAACCTTCAACAGCAGTTTCAGGAGAATATTATAAACAAGTTTTTAGATAACACAGAGTTAAGAGACTAGGTAGGCAAGAAACTGGAACATTTATCTTGAGGAAATGAAGGTGGTTTTCTAACTAGGATTGAAATAATCATATTTGAGAGAATATAACTTTGAAGTTTTCATTCAAATTTTAAAGTGAAAAAGTTACTAATATAAAGAATTTTAACACTGTAAAGATTTGGAAAACATGCAATTTTTTTTTTTTTTTT
>NW_022436980.1:18709009-18746915 GCF_009761245.1 Sapajus apella
ACCCGCAAATTTTTTTAACAATAAAAATTTTTTTTTTTTTTCTCAACACAGGGTTTTGCTTTGTTGCCCAGACTAGAGTGCAGTGGTGCAATCCTCCTGGCTCACTGCAACCTCCACCTCTTGGGCTCAAACAATTCTCCCAATTCAGCCTTCCGAGTAGCTGGGACTACAGGTGCACACCACTACACCTGGCTAATTTTAATTTTTTATTTGGTTTTTTTTATTTTTATTTTAAAAAAGAGATGGGGTTTCTCCATGTTGGTCTGGCTGGTTTTGAACTGCTGACCTCAGGTGATCCACCTGCTGCAGCCTCCCAAAGTGCTGGGATTACAGGCGTGAGCCACCTCGCCCGGCTTTTGTTTTATTTCGTAGGCAGAGGTCTCATCATATTGCAATCCTCCTGCCTTGGCCTCCCAAAGTGCTGGGATTATAGGTGTGGGCCACCATGCCTGGTTTAACAATAAAAAATATTCATGCAAAGGTTTAGGTGCAAAAAATTATAAATATTTCCTTCCTTGATTAATATTCATGTGTAGACTTTTCAGGTCCTGCTTCTTATGTATGACCTATGGCATGGAAAGAGAGATTGCCAATAGGCACAGGTTATCCAGATGTCCCAAATGAGATTAACTTTCCTCATTATTAGTTATTATAATTATTATTTATATCCTACTATGTGGTAGGCTTTGTGATAACTAGTTTACATATATTAGCTCTAGTTTTCACAAAATCCCTACAAGTAGATGCCAAGAGATTATGTTACAGTTGTTGGAAACAATATAAAGGACACCCAGTTAAATATGAATTTCAGTTAAACAATGAATAATGTTTTAGTATAAGTATGTCCCAAATATTCATGCTGCAATATACATCTTATGCAATTCTTATATGCAATATTTAGGACACAGCTATACTTAAAAAAGTGTTGTTTATCCAAAATTCAAATTTAACTGGATGTCTTATATTTTTATTTGCATTTATATTTAATTTCTTAATTTCCAGCAACCTAGTAAGAAGGACAGACAGAATTTTGGTTTTGTTCGTTTGTTTTTTGAGACAGAGTCTTGCTCTGTAGCCCAGGCACAATCTTGGCTCAATGCAACCTCCACCTCCTGGGTTCAATAGATCCTTCTGCCTCAGCCTGCCAAATAGCTGAGACTACAGGTGCTCACCACCATGCCTGGGTAACTTTTTTTATTTTATTTTTTTTGAGACAGGGTCTTGCTTTGTCAACCAGCCTGAAGTGCACTGGCACGATCTCTGCTTACTGTAACCTCTGTCTCCTGGATTCAAGCAATTCTTCTGCCTCAGCCTCTTGAGTAGCTGGGATTACAGGCATCAGCCACCACACTCCCAGCCAGAATTTTAAATCCATGTGCAACTACATATTAAACTTTTTGGCTGGGTGCAGTGGCTCACTTCCATAATCTCAGCACTTTGGGAGACTGAGGTAGATTCACCTGAGGTCAGGAGTTCAAGACCAGCCTGGCCAACATGGTGAAATGCTATCTCTACTAAAAATAAAAAAATCAGCCAAGGGTGGTAGGAGGCGCCTGTAATCCTAGCTACTCTGGAGGCTGAGGCAGGAGAATTGCTTGAACCTGGGAGGCAGAGTTTGCAGTGAGCTGATATCCTGCCACTATATTCCAGCATGGGTGACAGAGTGAGACTCCATCTCAAAAAACAAAACAACAAAAGAAATAAACTTTCCAATAACTGATTTAAAAATAGTATTAGCTGCATTTTAAAAAAAATTTCTTAACTTTTTTATTTGAAACAGTCTTACTCTGTCATCTAGGCTGGAGTGCAGTGGTGCGATCTTAACTCACTGCAACCTCTGCCTCCTAGGTTCGAGTGATTCTCCTGCCTCAGCCTCCTGAGTAGCTGGGACTACAGGTGCATGCCACCATACCAGGTTAATTTTTGTATTTTTAGCAGAGATGGGGTTTTGCCATGTTGGCCAGGCTGGTCTTTAACTCCTAGCCTCAGGTGATCCACCCACCTCAGCCCTCGGCCTCCCAAAGTGCTGGGATTACAGTAGTGAGCCACCACATCTGACAATTTCTTCACTTTTCAATAGACATGGGATCTCACTATGTTGCCCAGCCTGGTCTCAAACTCCCAGGCTCAAGCAATACTCCTGCCTCAGTCTCCCAAAGTGCTAGGATTACGGGTGTGAGCCATCACACCTGGCCAGATGCACATTTTATTTTTCCAATTAGAGCCCAATGAATATTTTAATAGACATTATATATTCATATTTGTGTTTAGAAAGAACTCTGGAAGGAGCCAAAAGAAACTATTAATTGTAGTTACCTGAGGGAAGGGGCAAATGGAAATGTGACAGAGGGATTGATGAGGGACAGAGTTGGGAGAAACTTTTCACTGAATATATTTACATATTTTAAAATCATATGAATGTTTTGCCTATACAAAATACTAAATTTTAACAGAAAATAAAATAAAAGAGGAAAAAAAAGAAAAAAAAAAAACAAAAAAAGTAAAAAGAAAGAAAGAAAGAAAGAAAAAAAAGAAAGAAAAGAAAAATCAGTTTTCCAAGCCAGGTGCAGTGTTATGCAACCATAGTCCTAGCTCCTCTGGAGGCTGAAACAAGAACACCTGAGCCCAGGAGTTTGAGGATGTAGAGCCCTATGATCATGCCTGTGAATTGCCCCTGCACTACGACCTGCGCAACATAGTATGAAATTAAATAATGTAAATTTGAGCCCAGGAAGTTGAGGCTGCAGTAAGCCAAGATGGGGCCACTACACCCCAGCATGGGCAACAGAGCAAGACCCTGTCTCAAAAAAATAAAATAAAGTCCCAGCTACTTAGGGCGGGGGCTGGGGGGCAGGGGCAGAGGTTGCAGTGAGCCAAGATTGCACCATTGCACTCCAGCCTAGGCGACAGAATGAAACTCCATCTCAAAAGCAAAAAGTAAAGAAAAGAAAGGAGGAAGGAAGGAAGGAAGGTAGGAAGGAAGGAAGGAAGGAAGGGAGGGAGGGAGGGAAAAAGAAAGAAAATTAAGTGAGCAAGTTCTTTATTTTTTATAGAATAATATAAATTTTTTTTAAATTCTAACTTTAATTTCTATCTGGAAGATTTCTAGTGCTTAAAAGCTTTGGAACTTTATAAGAGTGATAGTTTTGTTCTTTCCTTCCACCCCTGACTTCTTTTTTTTCCCCCCTTTTCTTGGCCTTACATAACTAGACTTGATTCATTTTCTTTTTTTTTTTCTTTTTTTCTTTTTTTTTAAGAAGGGGTTTCACCATGATGGCCAGGCTGGTCTTGAACTCCTGACCTCAGGTGATCCACCCACCTCGGCCTCCCAAAGTGCTAGGATTACAGGCGTGAGCCACTGAGCCTGGCCCGATTCATTTTCTTAATTAAAATTGTTTTTAATTTATTATCTTTTTAGAAACAGGATCTCATTATATTGCCCAGGCTGGTCTTGAACTCCTGGCCTCAAGTAATCCTCCTGCCTCAGGCTGCTAAAGTGCTGGGATTACAGGTGTGAGATATTATGCATGGGCAATTTTTTTTTTTTTTTTAAGAAGGAGTTTCAGTCTTGTTGCCCAGGCTGGAGTGCAATGGAGCGATCTTGACTCACTGCAACCTCTGCCTATGGGGTTGAAGTGATTCCCCTGCCTCAGCCTCTCAAGTAGCTGGGATTACAACCACTAACCACAGTGCACAGCTAATTTTTGTATTTTTTAGTAGAGACAGGGTTTCCCTTTTTGGCCAGCCTGGTCTCGAACTCCTGACCTCAGATGATCTGCCTGCCTTGGCCTCCCAAAGTGCTGGGATTACAGGTGTGAGCCACCATGCCCGCCCGCTTTTTTTTTTTTTTTTTTTTAATGAGGAGGTATGATGGTAAATTTATGTGTGAATTTGGCTGGGCCATGGTGCCCATATATGGTCAAACATTATTCTGAATGTCTCTGTGAAGGTGGTCTTGCAGATTAACATTTAAATACATGGACTTTGATTAACGCAGATTGCCCTCCATGATGCAATAATGTGGGTATGCCTCATCCAATCAGTTGAATGGAATAGAAGACTGACCTCCCCTGAGCAGAAAGGAACTCTGCAACAGACAGCCTTTTAGATTTGAATCATGGCATTGGCTCTTGTCTGGGTCTCTAGCCTGCTGGTCTACCCTGAAGTTTTTGAATTTGGCAGCCTCCATAATAATGTGAGCCAATTCCTTAAACCATACACAGGCCAGGGGTGGTGGCTCATGTTTGTAATCTCAGAACTTTGGGAGGCCCAGGCAGGTGGATCACCTGAAGTTAGGAGTTTGAGACCAGCCTAGCCAACATGGTGAAATCCCGTCTCTACTAAAAAATACCCAAAAATTACCCAGGCATGGTGGAGGGTGCCTTAATCTCAGCTACTTGGGAGGTTGAGGCAGGAGAATTGCCTGAACCAGGGAGGCGGAAGTTGCAGTCAGCCGAGATCGTGCCATTGCACTCCAGCCTGGATGACAAAGCCAGACTCTTTCTCAAAAAATAAATAAATAAATAAACCATACACACACATACCTATCCCATTGGTTGCTTCTCTGGAGAACCCTGACTAATACAAGGTAGAGAAAGGGGTAATCAACTTCCAAACAGTGTTTAAATAGTGAAGTCTTCCCTTCTGAAATTCTATGTAATCATCCACCTCATTTGGGGTTCCACTGACTGATATCAGTTAGAGCTAAGAAAAATTTGATGAATTAAATGAAGATAATTTCTCTGAAGAGAAAGAAAATTCAGAGTATAGGTGAATTATGTGCCTCTCATAATGAAAGAGCTGGTCCAGTATCGTATATACCAGTGTAGCTAATCTAAGCATTCTAACTACAATGATTATTAGGACAGCTTTCTTACAAATCTACTTGTGCACAGAACGTTACACAAGTTTTAAAACCTAATCTGAATACAAATCTCCAAAGGAGTTGAAGTATAATTTTAGACTTTACTTTTGTCCTTCAAGATATACTTTATTTTTTAAAATAACATAGCCTAGGCCGGGCACAGTGGCTCGATCCTATAGTCCCAGCACTCTGGGAGGCTGAAGAGGGAGGATCACCTGAAGTCAGGAGTTTGAGACCAGCCTGGCTAATACGGTGAAACGCTGCATCTACTAAAAGATACAAAAATTTACCGGGTGTGGTGGCACACACCTGTAATCCCAGTTACTTAAGAGGCTGAGGCTGAAGAATTCCTTGAACCCGGAGGCAAAGGTTACAGTAAGCCAAGTTCATGCCACTGTACTCTAGCCTGGGCAACAAAGCGAGACTCTGTCTCAAAAAAATAAAAAATAAAATAGCATGACCAGGAATGGTGAGGCAGGAGAATACGGTCTGGAGGCGGGGAACCTAAGGCCGTTGCTCAAACTAAATTCAAAAGAAAACCGTAACTTTCCATGCCTAGGTAACAAACCCCCACCTTTTCTGTGTGGCCTATGGGAAATTGAAAGTACCTCTTATATGGTTACAAAAAAGCATGGGAGTGTAACTATGTAACTATTGCTTTGCATGGGAATGTAACTATGTAACTTCAGCCTCTGCTCTTGGGCCATCTTCATTTACATAGAAGTGCAACTTTGTAACTTCACTTTCACCTCTGATTGGTTGCTTTTTGCCAATCAGATGTCTGCACTGGAGTGGGAGCTTTGTAAGTTCAGCCTCTGATTAGTTGCTTTACACAGCTAATCAGACTTATCGCGGGCCACCACTTCTTGGGGTGAAGCGAGCACCATGTGGCCAATGGGAAGCCTGTGGTGGGTGTTTGAACAGAAGATACTGCATTGGGGCTCTTAAGCCACTGCTCCAGCCAGCTCCCACACTGTGGAGTGTACTTTCATTTCAATAAATCTGCTTCCCTTCTTTCATTGCTTCCTTCTTTACTTGCTTTGCTATGCATTTTGTCCAATTCTTTGTTTAAAACACCAAGTACCGGGACAACTTGCAGTCAAGACCCTCTACCGCTAATAATGGTGGCTCATGCATGTAATCCCAGCAATTTGGGAAACCAAGGTGGGAGGATCACTTGAGCCCAGAAGTTTGAGACCAGCCTGAGCAACATAATGGGATCCTGTTTCTGTAAAAATAATATAAAAATTAGCCAGGTGTGGTGGCACAAAGTTGTAGTTCTAGCTACTTGGGAAAATGAGGCAGGAGGATCACTTGAGCCCAGGTATTTGAGGTTATTCCTGCCTCAATTGTGATCTATAAGCTATGATCAAGTCACTGCCCACCAGCCTAGGCGATAGAGCAAGACCCAGTCTCAGAAAAAAAATTTTCAAAATAGGCCTGGTGCAGTGGCTCACACAGACAATCCTAACACTTCAGGAAGCCATGGCAGGGGGATCACTTGAGCCCAGGAGTTTGAGACTAGTCTGGGCGACACAGTAAAAACCTATTTCTACAAAAAATACAAAAACTAGCCAAGCATGGTGGCGCATGCCTGTGGTCCAGCTACCCGGGAGGCTGAAGATCACCTGAACCCCACAAGTCAAGGCTGCAGTGAGCCTTAATTGTGCCACTGCACTCCAGGCTGGGCGACAGTGAGAGCTGTCTCAAATAATAATGATGATGATAATATGGCATACATTCCTTTATTAGTAGTAGTATTATTGAGACAAAGTCTTGGTTGGTCGCCCAGGCTGGAGTGCAGTGGCACGCTTAAGGCTCACTGCAACCTCTCTGCCACCTGGTTCAAGCAATTCTCCTGCCTCAGCCTCCTGAGTAGCTGGAACTAGAGGAGTGCACCACCATACCCAGCTGATTTTTGTATTGCTAATTTTCGTAGAGATGGGGTTTCGCCATATTGCCCAGGCTGGTCTAAACTCCTGACCTCAGGTGATTCGCCTGCCTCAGCCTCCCACAGTGCTGGGATTACATGAGTGATCCACCCTGCCCAGCCCACCTTCTTTTTCTTTTTCTTTTTTTAAAGAACATGTTATTTTAAAATCTTTAAACATTTATACAAAGAAAAGATAAAAATCTCCCATAAACTCAATACACAGAGATAGTCTGTTATCATACTGGGGTGTTTCCTTGCAATGTTTCATTGATGGAAATGTGTTTAGGCCTTCTGATCCCCCTACCATATATATGTGGAATACATGGTTGGGCGGGGTGGCTCACGCCTGCAATCTCAGCACTTTGGGAGGACGAGGTGAGTGGATCATGAGGTCAAGAGATCGAGACCATGCTGACCAACATGGTGAAACCCCATCTCTACTAAAATTACAAAAATTAGCTGGGCATGGTGGCAGGCACCTGTAATCCCAGATACTCAGGAGGCTGAGGCAGAAGAATCGCTTGAACCCAGGAGGTAGAGTTTACAGTGAGCCGAGCTCATGCCATTGCACTCCAGCCTGGGCAAAAGAGCAAAACTCCATCTCAAAAAAATAAAAATAAAAAAAGAATACATACTGTGCGTGTATGTTTATTTATATATATATATATATATATATATATATATATATATAAGCTGTAGACTGTGTGTGTATATGTGTGTGTGTGTATATATATATACACGTATATGTGTGTGTGTGTGTATACATATATATATATATGTAGAGAGACAGAGAGAAAGGGAGTCTCACTATGTTGCCCAGGCTGTTCTGGGATCAAGCAATCCTTCTGTCTTGGTCTCTCCTCTCAAAGTGCTAGGATTACAAGCGTGAGCCACTGTGCCCAACGTATTTTCAAGTAATATGTCTTAAACATTTTTCTGTGACCCATTTTTGGTGATGCTTTGTAGCCTTTAAAAATGTTTGCTGGCCGCAGTGGCTCACGCCTGTAATCCTACCACTTTGGTAGGCTGAGGTGGGTAGATCACCTGAGGTCAGGAGATTGAGAGCAGCCTGGACAACATGGTAAAACCCTGCTTCTACTAAAAACACAAAATTAGCCAGGTCTGGTAGCGCATGCCTGTAATCCCAGCTCCTTGGGGGCCTGAGGCACGAGAATTACTTGAACCTAGGAGGCAGAGGTTGCAGTGGGCCAAGATTGCGTCATTGCACTCCAGCTTGGGCAACAAGAGCGATACTCCATTTAAAAAAAAAAAAATTTTTTTTTAACCTTAGGCCATGCATGGTGGCTCACACCTGTAATCCCAGCACTTTGGGAGGCAGAGGCAGGTGGATCATTTGCAGTGAGGGGGTCAAGACTAGCTTGGCCAACATGGTGAAACCCCATCTCTATTAAAAATACAAAAATCAGAGGGAAGTGGTAGTGCATGCCTGTAGTTGCAGCTACTCCAGAGACTGAGGCACAAGAATCACTTGAACCCGGGAGGCAGAGGCTGCGGTGAGCTGAGATCGTGCCATTGTACTCCAGCCTCGGCAACAGGGCAAGACTCTGTCTAAAAAAAAAAAAATATATATATATATATATACACACACATATATATGTACATATTTATATATATTTACCTTTCAGGCCTGGCGCAGTGGCTCACGCCACTGTAATCCCAGCACTTTAGGAGGCGTAGATGGGTGGATCACCTGAGGTCAGGAGTTCATGACCAGCCTGACCAACGTGGTGAAACCCCATCTCTACTGAAAATATAAAAATCAGATGGGTGTGGTGTCATACACCTGTAATCCCAGCTACTCAGGAGGCTGAGGCAGGC
Source organism: Sapajus apella (assembly GCF_009761245.1). NCBI lineage: Eukaryota > Metazoa > Chordata > Mammalia > Primates > Cebidae > Sapajus > Sapajus apella. The sequence continues at coordinate 18,717,646 of NW_022436980.1, forward strand.
AGGAGAATCACTTGAACCTGGGAGGTGGAGGTTGCCGTGAGCTGAGATTCAGCCACTGCACTCCAGCCTGGTTGACAGAGCAAGACTCCATCTCAAAACAAAACAAAACAAAACTGATTTTACCTTTCCAGTCAAGAGAAGGTAATATCAAGCACAGAAAAATGTAATATATATTGGTATGCTGAGTATGCTGAGAAAGGCAAATGTGTTTTTCTCTTTAGAAACTGGACTTCTTGTAATCCCAGCACTTTGGGATTAAAAAAAAAGAAAAGAAACTGGACTTCTAAAACTTTGAAATTGCTAGGAGGTTTTGTATTTAACTACAATACAAAATCTACAACACAGAAGTAATATGAATAATAATCTCTTTTAAAATACTAATTTATTTTATTTATTTTTTGAGACGAAGTTTTGCTCTTATTGCCCAGGCTGGAGTGCAGATGCACGATCTCAGCTCACCGCAACCTCTGCCTCCCAGGTTTAAGTGATTCTCCTGCCTCAGCCTCCCCAGTAGCTGGGATTACAGGCATATACCACTATGCCTGGCTAATTTTTTTCGTGTTTTTAGTAGAGACAGAGTTTCTCCATGTTGATCAGGCTGATTTTGAACTTCCGACCTCAGGTGATCCACCTGACTCAGCCTCCCAAAGTGCTGGGATTACAGGCCTGAGTCATTGTACCTGGCCAATACTAATTCCTTTTAATGATCTCAAATGAACAAAAATACTCAAAAGGCTGCTATGTATAGATGTTCTCTAGCAGGAGTTGGCCTACTATGGCCTGAGAGCCATGTCTGACCTGCTTCCTGCTGTTGTACAGTCCACAGCTAATTATCCTTTGTACATTTTTAATGGCTAGAAAAAAATTAATATTTTGTGACACACAAAATTATATGAAATTCTTACTTCAGTGTCCATGAGAAAAATTTTATTGGAATACAGCCATACTTATTCATTTATCTACTGTCTATGGATGCTTTTACACTGTAGCCGAGTAGTCATGACCAGAGACCATTCTCATCACTTGGCACTGCTGCCATTACAAATCATAGTTAGCATGCATATTGCCACACCCTGAAATTTTATCATTTTTATTACCAGTATATACCCCTCATGTGAAAAAAAAAAAAAAAATAGGTGCACACACTATAGTCCCAGCTACTCAGAGGGTAAGGTGTCAGGATCAATTGAGGCCAGGGGTTCAAGGTTGCAGGGAGCTATGATCACACCACTGCACTCCAGCATGGGTAGTGCTAGACCTTTTCTCTAAAAAAGAAAATAATGAGAGAGAGAAGTGGACTTAAAATATCCCATCTCTCTCTCTCTCTCTCTTTTTTTTTTTTTTAAGCAAAGTCTCATGTTGTCACTAGGCCAGAGTGCAATGGCACGATCGGCTCACTGCAACCTCCGCCTCCTGGGTTCCAGCAATTCTCCTGCCTCAGCCTCCCGAGTAGCTGGGACTACAGGCATGTGCCACCATGCCCAGCTAATTTTATATTTTTAGTAGAGACGGGGTTTCCCCATGTTGGCCAGGATGGTCTCGATCTCCTGACCTCATGATCCACCCACCTCAGCCTCCCAAAATGCTGGGATTACAGGCATGAGCCACTATGCTTGGCAAAATATCCCATCTCTAAGGTACAGTGAAGCATGCATTATTTTATCAAATTTGATGATAAAGCATTGTGCTTATTATGCAAATGAAACTATGTATGTACTAAAAGAATGCTATATGTTAATGTTATTAGAATAAGCAGTCATCCTTTGGGAGATCGAAGCAGGTGGATCATGAGGTCAGGAGTTCAAGACCAGCCTGGCCAAGATGGTGAAACCCATCTTTACTAAAAAAACAAAAAAATAAGCCGGGCCTGGTGGCGGGCACCTGTAATCCCAGCTACTCTGGAGACTGATGCAGAGAATTGCTTGAACCTGCTAGGTGGAGGCTGCAGTGAGCCAAGAGTGCCCTCTGCACTCCAGCCTGGGCAACAGAACCAGACTCTGTCTCAAAAAACAAACAATAAGCATATAGTAATTTAAAATTTTTTAATTTAATTAAAAAAAGAAAAACACCCCGGGCACGGTGGCTCACTCCTGTAATCCCAGCACTTTGGGAGGCCAAGGCGGGTGGATCACGAGGTCAAGAGATCGAGACCATCCTGGTCAACATGGTGAAACCCCGTCTCTTCTAAAACTACAAAAAATTAGCTGGGCATGGAGGCACGTGCCTGTAATCCCAGCTACTCAGGAGGCTGAGGCAGGAGAATTGCCTGAACCCAGGAGGCGGAGGTTGCGGTGAGCCGAGATCGCGCCATTGCACTCCAGCCTGGGTAACAAGAGCGAAACTCTGTCTCAAAAAAAAAAAAAAAAAAGAAAAAGAAAAACACTTTGCTTAAAACCATTAGCCTTTAGGTGAGTACAGCTGCTTAAAGTAAGGATACAGGAAACAACATGGATAGTAAATTTAAAAATAAATTTAAGTTAGTCACATGAGATGGCCTATGCCTGTAGTTCCGGCTACTCAGGGAACTGAGTCAGCCCAGGTGTTCAAATCCAGCCTAGGCAACACAGGAGATCCCATCTCTAAAAAAAAATGTTTTCAATTAGGAAAAAAAAAAAAAGCAAAGCAAGAGATTCTAAATGGTTTTCCTTAGTTTGTACTGAATTGACAGTTGTTACTGATGTTGATAATTTGTTCCTTTTTACTCAAGGTAAATGGTTGAACAGACTGAATAATTAGCTCCATCAATAGCTGCATGAAATAGGTGAGAATATTTTTACAGAAGGTGAAAAAACACTAATTAAGTACACCTGAAATAGAATCTCTTTGATATATCGCAACTGATGACATAAAAAGATAAAGACTTGACAGATTTACAATGCTTATGAAAATGTAAGGTGTTTAAATCCTATGGTTAGAACATCATTGGATCATTAAATAACATAGTTTGTGGAAAACATTTGAACTTACCATGTACAGCTATCATTGAATCTGCAGTATCAGTGATAAAATTCATTCATCCTCATGGAGTTAACTGTTGTTAGTCCACCAATTTTTGGTCAAAATAGCAGAATATCCTGCCTGGCCCCGCCATACAGCATTTGATGACTTAGCAATGATAACATTTTATTGTGATTTTTTTCAAAGCCAAGATTGAATTATTCTGAATGAAAAGAACTTCTCTTAACCACTGTTAACTTTACAAATCACAAGACCTATAAATTTAGAAAGACTTTAAGTCTTATAAAGGCTTACAGCCTTCAAGGTGGCCATCCTGTAGGCTGAGAAGCATAGCCTCCAGAGAGACTGGTGACAGGCACTTCAAAGGAGGAGTGGTTGGGGTAGGAGCTTTATGCTGAACAGTTTGGGTAAACATACATATTCAACAGGATACTGGTGAAACTATGACTTTTCAGAAAGGTGATCCTGACACAACATGCATGTAACATATGATCGATGTTCACTTCGGAGTGGAGATTTAACACTTGAATGTATTAAAATTAGCTCCCATATGTCAAGAGGTCTTTTCAAGACATGAAGGCATGCAAGTGTGCAGCCTCTGCAAGCTTGCAAGAATCAGTCCATGGCTGGTGGTCTTCTTATCAGGAGAAAGTTACTAAAATCAGTCTCTTAGCCAATCAAAACTGGTGGAACAGAAATCAGTTACTCAGTGTCTGATGGTGAGCTGCAAATGTTTTTTTTTTTTTTTCTTTTTATTAAGAGATGGGGTTTCACCATGTTGGCCAGGCTGGTCTCGAACTCCTGAGCTCAAGCAATCCACCCACCTCGGCTCCCAAAGTGCTGGGATTATAGGCGTGAGCCACTGCGCCCGGCCTGCAATTGTTTTAATATTGCTTATCTCTAGGCCAGTGATGGTTTAGTTGTTAGAGAAAAGGAAAACCTTGTGGCAGAACACAGTTTATTGTTTTCTTTCTTTTTTTTTCTTTTTTAGTTAAAATAATTACTTTTTATTAGGCAGCTGAGAGCCAAAATAATTTTATCATGACATAAAAATTACTCCGAATTACCCAAGGGTGTTATACTCAGATCCTATAACATAACCTATTTATTCTTTTTTTTTTCATTGCATCTTAAGTTTTGGGGTACATGTGAAGAACATGCAAGATTGTTGCATAAGTACACACATGGCAGTGTGGTTTGCTGCCTTCCTCCCCATCACCTATATCTGACATTTCTCCCCATGCTATCTCTCCCCAACTCCCCACCCCCCGCTGTCCCTCCCCTATTTCCCCCCTGACAGACCCCAGTGTGTGATGCTCCCCTCCCTGTGTCCATGTGTTCTCATTGTTCAACACCCGCCTATGAGTAAGAACATGCGGTGTTTGATTGTCTGTTCTTGTGTCAGTTTGCTGAGAATGATGGTTTCCAGGTTCATCCATGTCCCTACAAAGGACACGAACTCATCGTTTTTGATGGCTGCATGATACTCCATGGTGTATATGTGCCACATTTTCCCTGTCCAGTCTATCATCGATGGGCATTTGGGTTGGTTCCAGGTCTTTGCTATTGTAAACAGTGCTGCAATGAACATTCGTGTCCATGTGTCCTTATAGCAGAATGATTTATAATCCTTTGGATATATACCCAGTAATGGGATTGCTGGGTCAAATGGAATTTCTATTTCTGGATCCTTGAGGAATCCCCACACTGTCTTCCACAATGGTTAAACTAATTTACACTCCCACCAACAGTGTAAAAGTGTTCCTATTTCTCCACATCCTCTCCAGCATCTGTTGTCTCCAGATTTTTTTAATGATCACCGTTCTAACTGGCGTGAGATGGTATCTCAATGTGGTTTTGATTTGCATTTCTCTAATGACCAGTGATGATGAGCATTTTCTCATATGTTTGTTGGCCTCATATATGTCTTCTTTTGTAAAGTGTCTGTTCATATCCTTCACCCACTTTTAAGCCAAAATAGACAAACGGGACCTAATCAAACCCCATAGCTTCTGCACAGCAAAAGAAACAGTTTATTCTTTTAGTGTAGGGGGTGTATGACTTAACCCTTACCTGACATGGCCTTAGGCCTTGTGTATCATTTGATATCTTATTGCCACAAAAAGTACATTCTGTCAGTCCTATGATCTCTTCTTTAACATCACTGCTGGTCAGTTGTATCTAAACTCCAAAAGGGAGGGAGTGTAATGAATCATGTCTGACCTCCTGTACTATTACGGTCAGAAACTCCATTTTAAAAGTTTTCTGGGCGCCCTTGGCCATGAGGGGTATGTTTATGCAGTTGGCAGCAGGCTCAGGATTTTATTTTTAGTTTACACTACTGACTGAATGACTTTTAAATTCATTTTTGCTAGTTTGCTGATTTTGATCATTTGATGATGCTTCTTAATAAAGTCAACATAAATTAAAAAGCAAAACAGTACTGACATGCAAAACTCATTGTGGGCCAGGCACGGTGGCTCACACCTGTAATCCAAGCACTTTGCAGGCCAAGGCAGGAGGATCACCTGAGGTCGGGAGTTCAAGACCAGCCTGACCAACATGGTAAAACCCTGTCTGAAAAAAAAAAGAAAAAGAAAAAGAAAACTTAGTGCGATGAAGTCATTTTGACAACTAACATTATTTGAGTCACAAGTTAAAACAAAAAGCAAGCTCTCTATCCTTGCACAAGTTTGCAGTGGTTATATTTTTCAGCTCAAACTATAGTTTTAGTAGTGTTTTACTGATCTATGCAAACACAAAGGAAATTTTCATATTTCAAAATCCATTTAACTGTGCAATTGAGGAGCTTCCACCTATCAGTTAGAAATGATTCCTCTGACATGCTAAAAGGCAGATATCAAGAGAATAATGTGTTTCTGTAATTGTTTTCCAAGAGCATAATATGCTTAATTTAAATCATATGCCCTTGGATTGACATCATATTGGGCAATGCCTATATGAAAAGATATTTTTCGAAGATAAAATCTGTAAAATTTCATTTCAGATCATGATAGATGAACATTTGCAGTAGATTTTGATAGGGATTAAGAACTTTGAAACCTAATTAAGAAAAATGTTATTCTCTACCTCTTCCCTCCCCCCAAAAAAATTTCATTCTTCTGATTAGTATACCAGATTTTCAAAAACTTGTATTCAATATTATTACATTTTGAATTTCATCAGTGAAAATGCTGTGGAAATTGGTTTCTCCTGCTTTTCTACAAGTATCTATATAATATCTTCAGTTTTGCCCCTTAGCCCATAGAGTCTAAAATATTTACCATCTGGCCCGTTACAGAAAAAGCTTACTAATTCTTGTTCTATATAAAGTAAAATCTAAGTAGGAAGTTAGACAGTGAAAGAGTAGAAAGGTTTTCAGCTTGGGCACAGGAGAAAGAACCAATGGGGTATGTAAAAAATAAGCAATCATTCCCTACCAAATCATATTTTAAAATCATATTTTGGCCAGGCACAGTGGCTCACATCTATAATCCCAACACTGGGAGACTGAGGTGGGAGGATCACTTGAAGCCAGGAGTTTGAAACCAGCCTGAGCAACAAAGCAAAGCCCTCGCGTCCACAAAAAAATAATTAGCCAGGCACCTGCCTGCAGTCCCAGTTACTTGAGAGGCTGAGATGGGAGGATCGCTTGAGCCCAAGAATTTGAGGCTGCAGTAATCTGTGATTGTGCCCCTGCGCAATTGGGCGACAGAGGGAGATGCTGTCTCAAAACAACAACAAAAACAAACAAATAAAAAACATGTTTTCTTGCATTTGCCTTTTTGAGCCAATCAGTAATACCAGTTTCTTCCAGAAGATGTCTCCCTTTATTTTCCCTAAATAAGAGGAAAAATTTCAAACATACAAAAAATTCAAAGAATTGTTCAATAAACATTAATTTACTTATGCTTTGATTTTTTCTTTTGGAAGGGTGATGTGGAGATAGGGTCTGGCTCTGTCACCCAGCCTTGTGTGCAGTGGCACAATTAAGGTTCACTGCAACCTCCACCTCCTGGGCTCAAGCGATCCTCCCAAATCAGACTCCTGAGTAGCTAGGTCTACAGGGAGCACGCCACCACACTGGGCTCATTTTTGTATCCATCTATCTATCTATCAGTCTATCATTTTTTGGTTTTGTTTTTGACACAGGGTCTGGCTCTGTCGCCCAGGTTGGAGTGCAGGGGCACAACCTGGGCTTACTGCAACCTCCTCTTCTGGGCTTAAGCCATCCTTCCACCTCAGCCTCCCAAGTAGCTGGGACTACAGGTATGTACCATCACACCCAGCTAGTTTTTGTATTTATTTGTAGAGATAGGATTTCATCATGTTTCCCAGGGTGGTCTCAAACTCCTGGGCTCAAGCCATCCACCCACCTCAGCCTCCCAAAGTGCTGGGATTAGCAGTATGAGCCACTGTGCTGGGCGCACTATGTTTTTTGGTGGACAAGTACATTTCTCCCTAAATACTTCAGCATGTATTTCATTAACTAGTGTTCAATATTTATTTAGTGTCCTTTCTGCTGAAGTAAAATTTACAAACACTGAAGTTTTCAAATCTTAAATGAGCATACCCTGAGTTTGACAAACTGTGTTATTAAACCAAAAGTCATGAAGATATAGAAAACTAAGCAGTTGCAGTAGCTCATGCCAGTAATCCCAGCACTTTGGGAGGCCAAGGTGGGTGCGTCACCTAAGGTGAGGAGTTCAAGACCAGCCTGGCCAACATGGTGAAACCCTGTCTCTACTAAAAATACAAAAATTAACCTGGTGTGGTGGCGGGCACCTGTAATCCTAGCTACTTGGGAGGCTGAGGCAGGAGAATTGCTTGAACCCAGGAGGCAGAGGTTGCAGTCTGTCAAGACTGTGCCATTGCACTCCAGCCTGGACAAAAAGAGTGAAACTCTGTCTCCAAAAAGAAAAAAGAAAACAGATATAGAAAATTATGATTCACAAGGAAAGTTCCCTTCTACCCCTTTCCAGTCAGTCCTTCCCCTCCCAGAGGCCACAGGTGTTCTGATTTTTTTCCCCCACCATAGGTTATTTTGCATGACATAGAACTTGATATATATGGAATCATATGGTATGTACTTTTAATGTAAGTCTTTCAATTACCATAATGTCTGAGACTCATCAATGTTATGGAAATCAACTGTTCATTCTACTTTGTTTACTAGTACATTGATAAGTAGTAGTACATTCTACTTTGTTAAGTAGTAGTACGTTGATATATATTATAGTTTGCTTATATATTCACCTATTGATGGGCATCTAAGCTGTTCCCTATATTTGTCTATTATGAATAAAGCTGCTATAAGTATTCCTGTATAAAGTATGGGGATTTTTCCCATAAAGCATTTTTTTTTTTTTTTTTGAGACAGAGTCTCGCTCTGTCGCCAGTCGCCAGGCTGGAGTGCAGTGGCACGATCTCGGCTCACTGCAACCTCTGCCTCCTGGGTTCAAGCGATTCTCCTGCCTCAGCCTCCCAAGTAGCTGGGACTACAGGAGCATGCCACCACACCCAGCTAATTTTTGTATTTTTAGTAGAAACGGGGTTTCACCATGTTGGCCAGGATGGTCTCGATCTCTTGACCTCGTGATCTGCCCACCTCAGTCTCCCAAAGTGCTGGGATTACAGGCATAAGCCACCGCACCTGGCCTCCATAAAGTATTTTTTTAATTACAAAATAATACAAGTGGTGCTTACTCTATTTTTCAGCACTGAATTGTGGGACACAGATCTATCAATCCCAAGGCACATAGTAATTGTTTGGAACTTTTTATTATGGAAAAGTAATTTAAAAGTGTATAACAATATAAAGACTATTCTGATGAACCCTAGTCCTAATATCCAGCTTTAACCTTTACCCACGTCTGGCCACCATCTTTCTTTTTTTTTTTTTTTTTTTTTTTTTCTTTGAAACAGAGTTTCACTCTTGTTGCCCAAGCTGGAGTGCAATGGTGTGATCTTAGCTCACTGCAACCTCTGCCTCCCAGTTCAAGCAATTTTCCTGCCTCAGCCTCCCAAGTAGCTGGGATTACAGGTGCCTGCCACCACAGCTGGCTAATTTTTTTGTATTTTTAGTAGAGATGAAGTTTCACCATGTTGGCCTAGCTGATCTTGAACTCCTGACCTCAGGTGATCCACCCGCCTCAGCCTCCCAAAGTGCTGGGATTACAGGTGTAAGCCACCAAACCTGGCCTCCCTTTCAAAGCACTTTCTGAAGTCAAACCTGAGTCAGGATTGCAACCCTGCAGAGAACTCTGATGGTAAAGTTTAAAACGATAGAATCCTTCCCACACCTGAGAAGGAAGTATTTTTTAGAAGGAAACACCAGAATCGCACTTAAGTCACTGCAAAGGCAGTCATGTTTATACATTTCTGAAATTGTCTTACTTGAACTTTAAGTGGCTTTTAGTGCTGTCAAAATGTTTCCATAACCTTCTGTGAGGTTACTATTATGGATCTCTATCTTCTTTATCCCATCTGCTCAGCCTCCTTCAATTGATTATTTTCCTTCATTCCTCTATCCTTTAAATATTAGTATTTCCTGATTTTTTTTTTTTTTTTTTGAGATGGAGTCTTGCTCTGTCCACCCAGTCTGGAGTGCAGTCGTGCGATCTAACCTCACTGCAACCTCTGACTCCCTGGTTTAAGCGATTCTCCTGCCACAGCCTCCTGAGTAGCTGGGATTATAAGTGCCTACCACCATGCCTGGCTATCCTGATTCTTTTTTTGATGACTCACTCTAGTCATGATTTCTATGGTGGTAGACACAGAAACACACTATCCAGATCTCCCTTCAAGCAAGGCCTTGCTGACTCACAGGGGGCAGCACGGGCACCAGCATCCTCCAGCCATCAGTAGGGCCCGGCTCAGCTGCTGAGTACCCCCTCACTTGAGGTCATGACTTCTCTGGGGCAGCACACTTGTAGTGACTGAGCAAGGCAGAAGTATAAAGAGGCTTCACCATTTTGTCCAACACAGAATGCTCCAACAGGCAGTAACTGTTCCCTAGCTCCTGACAGGGTTGACTGAGGTTTGTTTATTGATTGATTGCAGTGGCATGATCATAGCTCACTTTAGTCTCAAACTCCTGTGCTCAAGCAATCCTCCTGCCTTGGAGTTATAGGCATAAGCCACAGCACCTGGCCTGACTGAGGTTTAGTTGGGCCTATAACATATGCCACTTCTTCCTCTGCCTAACACTGTTTTCTCCCGCTTCTTTTACGAGACCTAATCTATAACAAATATCTTGAACCCCAAACTCGGTCTCAGTAACTGTTTCTCTGGTTTCCAGAGAAGCCAGCTTGTGACAGTAGGTGATATTATCCCACATATTCTGTCACCGTAAGTTCATTACTACTAAAATATACCCTTGGCTGGGCATGGTGGCTCACACCTGTAATCCCAGCTCTTTGGAAGGCTGAGGTGGGCTGCTCTCTTGACTCCAGTTCAAGAACTGCCTGGGCAACATCATCAAACCCCATCTCCACTAAAAGTACAAAAATTAGCTGGCCGTGATGTGAAACACCTGTAGTTCCAGCTACTCATGGGGTTGAGGTGGGAGATCACTTGAGTCCATGAGATAGAGGCTGCAGTGAACCCTGATCTACCACTGCACTTCAGCCTGAGAGACAAAGTGAGACCCTGTCTCAAATAAATTAATAAAATCAAATAAATTTGATTACGAACACTCTTCTGAGCATGTTTAACTTCCCACTTTTACTTTCACAGTTTTACTTTAATATACCAATCAGCATCTAGAACCCAGCCTTTTCAAAATTAACTCTTTCAGGCCGGGTGCAGTGGCTCATACCTGTAATCCCAGCACTTTGGGAGACCGAGGCGGGCAGATCATCTGAGATCAGGAGTTTGAGACAAGCCTGACCAACGTGGAGAAACCCTGAAAAATACAAAATTAGCTGGGTGTGGTGGTACATGCCTGTAATCCCAGCTACTTGGGAGGCTGACACAGGAGAATAACTTGAACCCAGGAGGCAGAAGTTGCGGTGAGCCAAGATGGCACCATTGCACTCCAGCCTGAGCAACAAGAATGAAACTCCATCTCAAAAACAAAACAAAACAAAACACCCCATAAAATTAAGTCTTTCCCTGACAATCCTACTCCCTTCCTCTTATCTGTCTCTCTTGATAAATGACACCACCATTTGCCAAGCCCCCATTGTCAACTTTTCCTTACCTCCTATATTACCTATTTCTATGTTAACAAATTACTCCCCAAAATATAGTTTAAAACAACAAACATTTATGATCTAACAGTTGCAATGGGTTAGGAATTCAAGAGTGGTTTAGACAAGTGGAAACTGGAAGAGCAAGGAACACGTTCTCCCTTAGATCCTTGATGCAGAGAGCACACAGACACCTTAATTTCAGCCGTGATACTGATTTTGAACTTACAGCCTCCAGAACTATGAGAAAATAAGTATCTGTGTTGTTACCAAGTCCATAGTAATTTGTTCCAGCAACCACAGGAAACTAATATAGCAGGGAAATATGTACAAATGGGTGAAGAAACTGTGAAGGGAAGCACACACTGTTCTCAGGAGGTAAAGAGGCTGAAAAGGGCACCAAGTTTGGTTCAGTATTGCTCCATAAATGAATAAAAAGAGAACAGAGTGTAGCTGAACCATTTGCCTATAATAAAAGAGAAAGCATGGATAAAGTCAGCAATAATTTATAGACGGTGTCAAGTTGTACTTTACGACACTGTATAATACAAATTCATTTAGGGGGTCTCTCTCTGCATAATTTCTCCCTATTCTAAGAGCATTTTGAGCACAGTTTGTTATGGGAGTGTTACAAGGAACCCTGACACACCAGCTCAAGAATGCCCTCCAGGAAAGAGTAAAATACAGCCAAAATCCCTAAGACCCAGTTTCCTGCATTTCTTCCACAGAACCAGTCAGGCCAAACGTGATTTCAAAGAACAATAAAACAGAATCTTTCTAAAATATTGGGAAGGGACTATGAATTCTGAGGTTCTGCAGAGTAAAAAGGACTGCATTCCTGCAGGTGGATCTTGGTTCCACCAGCTACCTAAACACAGCTGTACCTTGGGTCTTGTAGAAGCCAGGACTATTTCAGAAAGACTTTTTAAAATGGCCAAACGATTGTTCAATCAGCCATGATTTAGAACAGATATCGATGAATGTCAGAATTATTAAATTCATCAAGCTATTGAAGTCTGAGAAAACAACTCTTCCAAAAGTGTAGAAAGTATTCTCGACAACTGGTCAGTGTTGGTGAGGCTGTCACATTTCTACTCTTTGCTCTGCTTTTTGATTCTATAAAGTCCCCTCATTTTTTTTTTTTTTTTTTTTTTTTGAGACGGAGTCTCCTGCTGTCTCCCAGGCTGGAGTGCAATGGTGCGATTTCTGCTTACTGCAACCTCCCCACCCTGGCTTCAAGCGAATCTCCTGCGTCAGCCTCCCGAGTAGCTGGGATTACAGGCACGCGTCAACACGCTCAACTCATTTTTGTATTTTTAGTAGAGACCGGGGTTTCACCATGTTGGCCAGGCTGGTCTCGAACTCTTGATCTCAAGTGATTTGCCCACCTCGGCCTCCCAAAGTGCTGGAATTATAGGTGTCAGCCGTCGTGCCCCGCCACCTAACTCTTTTTTTTTTTTTTGAGACAGTGTTTTGCTCGTGTTGCCCAGGCTGGAGGCTGGAGCGCAGTGGCGCGATCTCGGCTCACTGCAACCTCCCCCTCCCAGGTTCGAACGATACTCCTGCCTCATCCTCTCGAGTTGCTGGGATTACAGGCGCGTGCCACCACGCCCAGCTAATTTTTGTATTTTTAGTAGAGACAGGGTTTCACCATGTTGGCCGGGCTGATCTCGAACTCCTGACCTCAAGTGATCCGCCCGCCTCGGCCTCCCAAAGTGTTGGGATTACAGGAGTGAGCCGCCGTGCCTGGACACCTAACTCATTCTTAAGACTGGTCCCAACATAATTGTACAGTTTTCCTAACATCAGTCAGTCACCTTATTAGACATTCCAAATCTCTTCAACCAGCCGTCTTACAAAACCTTTTTAGAGTTGCATACACAGAAAGCAGAAATCAATTATTACGTTTGTTTCCTAGTCATATACTCCAGCCTCCCACAGAACTCAAGAATTGCCTCTGGCCACTCCTTGTCATACGATGAAATTTGTAGCATCATAGAAGGGCTCAACAGATTGAGCCCTCGGCCTCCCAGCGGGGCTCCACCGACCCCCTCTGCTTCACTAGGCAGCAGCTCCGAATTGTAGTTCTTAGGCGGGTACTCAACAGAAATTTTGGAAACTGAATGAGTTCATGTTTGCAAGGCCTTTGGCATAATTCCTGGCACAGAGAAAGCGCTCAATGGATGTTAATTATAATTAATGCAAAGCACCACCGTGCACTGCTGGATTCGCACAGCCTGGGAGACGGTTCGGTTGTCATCACTTTCTTACAAATGGCTAAACTATTAACTTGTTTGGTTGAGGAAATGAGCAAATAGGGAAGGCAAAATGTGACTTGTTTTACCTGCAGGGCATTCGTCTTTGGGTCTCTTTATGAAAAGACAGAGGACACCTTTCTCTTCGGTTCACATTCTCTGCAGCCGGAAGATGGCTCTAGAACACTTGGCAGTAGGAGAAAGAGAATGACTCAGAAGCTGACTGCCTTTCTGGCAGGCCCTCTGGGCTCCAGTCCTCCAGCAGCCTCCGGAGGAATTCCACCTGTGGAAGTCAGTTGTCAAGGAAAACCAGATCTGTCGCCTCGCGGCGATGACGTCATCAAGAAGCGACGGGAATTGGGGGAGACTTCCGGCCCCCACCCGCGCCACGACTTTATAAGGTCTCTTCCCATGATTCTCTCCTTCTCTTCGCCATCTTTTCTCTTACCGTGGAGCCGCCGCCATGAAGTAAGCAGGACTGGTAGTTCACAATCGGCTTACATCCTGGGGCACAACGTCTCTCCAACGTCCGGGGCATGGCTGTAGACACCCTCCTTGATGGACTTTCACTTTTTGTTGCAGGGTCGAGCTGTGCAGTTTCAGCGGGTACAAGATCTACCCCGGACACGGGAGGCGCTACGCCAGGACCGACGGGAAGGTAAAAAGCCGCGGCCGCTTCACCTAACTTCTTGTACTCTGCGGAGGAAAGGCTGGTCTGATCCGGTTCAGACAGGTTCATTCCCAACATCACCCCTGGTCTCTGGAAGGCTTCGTGGGCGCTCTGTGGACTGGTCGTTAGGACCAGAAGCCTCTAAGTGAAGCCCCGCTATTTCCTGGGAGCCGGTCGGACGTCGGGAGGGGTTTATGTAAGCGGTGTAGGGACTTGAGTTACGGAAACCCCTCCCGACGTCCGACCGGCTCACGGTAAACTATTTCCGAGGTACCGAGATAACTGGCAGCTTCCCCTTGGAATCCCAGGACCGACAGCCGAATGCTTCCCAGAAGGACGCACCACCCTGCCCTTCGCTTTCAGCTTAAATTTCCTGCTCTTAAGAAAAAAACTAAACGCAGGGACCTTCATGATGCCACACAGTTACCTGCCTTTTGGTCTTTGTGGGTCTCAGTTTTGTAAAAGGAGAAGCCAGAACTAGAATATTAATCTTCTAAGGATTTCAAGCTCACTCAGCTTCTTGTACTTTGCATAGTTGGCTAGGTAATTCCTTTGAATGTTTCACTTTAGGTTTTCCAGTTTCTTAATGCAAAATGCGAGTCGGCGTTCCTTTCCAAGAGGAATCCTCGACAGATAAACTGGACTGTCCTCTACAGAAGAAAGCACAAAAAGGGACAGTCGGTAAGTGGAATAGCCTTGATGTTGTGGGGCAAGCTCCCTGAACGTTGGTTTTCTGCTGTGTAAAATTAAGTCAGACTGTATGCAAAAGTGCTCCTAAACTGTAAAGCATCAGCTAAATAGAAACTGTCTCTATATATCTTAGGCTAACAGCTATACCGAGTTGAAATTTTAAAGTCAGATAAATCACGTTAAGCACATTTGGGTTATAGGGCACGCTGGAAAGGCTCAAGTTTTCCAGTGGGAGGAAATTGAGTAGTTGCCATAATTTGGTTTTGATTACAATATTTATAGGATTCGTCCTAACGTAGCCATCAGTTGGCTGTGAACCAGTCCACCGTACTGGTTCGTTCTCAAGATAATGGTTTTTCTGGTCCTTAAGTGTCCTTTCAGCTGGGTGAAGGAGGTACGTGAGAAAAAGTTTGAGTGCCATGGTAGGACTAGTATTCAGGAGGCTTGGGTAGACTTAGCACCTTTTTGATGAAGCACTTTTCTAGGTATTGTGAGAAATAAATGCCATCAGACATAAAATATGTTGAAAGTTAAGAAGGAGGAGGAACTTAAAAGTGGATATGATGCACCTATTAGGGTGACTGTTCAGAAAAAGCATTACAGGTGTTGGTGAGGATGGGGAGAAATTGGAACCTTTGTACATTGCTAAATATCATGCAGCAGCTGTGAAAAACCATTTGGTGCTTTCTCAAAAGGGTAAACATAAAAATTATCCCGGCAATTCTACTTCTAAGATGTCCCCAAAACAGTTGAAGGCAGGGATTCATAACTTACACTAAAGTGTCACAGTAAATCCAGGCTTGGTGGCAGCAGCTGTACTCTTAGCTCCTCCGGAGGCCAAGGTGGGAGGATTGCTGGAGGCCAGCCTAGACAACATAGGAGACCTTAAAAAAAAAAGTTATTTAGATGGATAATGATGATAGCTACACAGCACTGTGAATGAACATAAGGCCACTATATATGTTTTTCTTTTTTTTTTTTTTTTTTTTTTTTTTTTTTTTTTTTTTGGAGGCAGTTTCTCTGTTGCCCAGGCTGGAGAGCAGCGGCAAGATGACAGCTCACTACAGCCTCAGTCTTCTGGGCTCAAATGATCCTTCCCACCTCAGCCTACCCAGTGGTCCGCAGGCACATGCCACCACGGCCCAGCTGATTTTTTTTTTTTTTTTTTTTTTTCCTTTCTTGAGACAGTCTCTCACTGGCATCCAAGCTGTAGTGCAGTGGCGCCATCTCAGCGCACTGCAATCTCCACCTCCTGGGTTCAAGCAATTCCCCTGCCTCAGCCTGCCGAGTAGCTGGGACTACAGGCATGCGCCACCACACTCAGCTGATTTTTTTGTATTTTTAGTAGAGGCAGGGTTTCGCCATGTTGGTCAGGATAGTCTCCATCTCCTGACCTTGTGATCCACCTGCTTTGGCCTCCCAAAGTGCTGGAATTACAGATGTGATCGCCCGGCCCCAGCTGATATCAACTGATATATGTGTGTGTATATATATAAGGATATATATATATATATGTATGCTTTGTAGACACTGGGAAGTCTTCGCAGTGTTGCCCAAGTTCATCTCAAATTCTTGGGCTCAAGCAATCCTCCTGCCTTGGCCATCCAAAGTACTGAAATTACAGGTGTGAGTCAATCCGTCCCAGCTAAATTATAATTTAAAAAGTTAAAATGGGCCTGGTGCAGTGCCTCACGCCTGTAATTCCAGCACTTTGGGAGTCCCAGGCAAGAGGATCCCTTGAGCTTGAGGCCAAGAGTTTGAAACTAACCTGGGCAACATAGTAGCGAAGACTCCAGTTTCTGTTTTTAAAAAGTAGGAGATGGGCTGGGCGTGGTGGCTCACACCTGTAATTGCAGCACTTGGGTAGGCCAAGGCAGGTGGATTGCCTGAGCTCAGGAATTAGAGGCCAACCTGGGCAACATGGTGAAACCCAGTTTGTACTAAAAATAGGAAAATTTGCTGGGTATGGTGGCAGGTGCCTTTGATCCCAGCTACTCAGGAGGCCGAGGAAGAATTGCTTGAACCAGGGAGGCAGAGGTTACAGTGAGCTGAGATGATGCCTTTGCACTCCAGCCTGGGCAGTGGAGCAAGACTCGGTCTCAAAAAATAAAAAAAAATTAAGATTGTCAGCTTAATGTTTTTACCACAATAAGAAAAATGTTTAAGTAGGCCGGGCACGGTGGCTTACGCCTGTAATCCCAGCACTTTGGAAGGCTGAGGTGGGCGGATCACGAGGTCAAGAGATCGAGACCATCCTGGCCAACATGGTGAAACCCCATCTCTACTAAAAACTACAAAAATTAGTTGGGCGTGGTGGCACGTGTCTGTAGTCCTAGCTACTTGGGAGGCTGAGGCAGGAGAATTGCTTGAACCCAAGGGGTGGAGGTTGCAGTAAGCCGAGATTGCGCCATTGCACTCCAGCCTGGTGCCTGGCGACAGAACGCGACTGTCTCAAAAAAAAAAAAAGGAAAGAAAAATGTTTAAGTGTGGGTTTGAGATAAAAATATTAAGTAATACTGCCATTTACTGTAGAAGCAATAAGATTTAATCATTCTAAAGAGTTTAAAATTAGGATGTCTGTAAAACACCAATATGCCTTATTTTTGTTAAAAGTTTTTAAGGTAATTTTGCATTTCTGTGCTTTAATAAACAACTTTTCAAATATACTTTGTTCTTGGACTTAAAGGTGCACTGCAAGATCTTTGTCTCATAAACACTATAGTATAGGTTTCCAGTATAGAATCTACAGAAAATGTTAGGTTAGATTCCACTCTGCCTTGATTCTTAAATGTACCCTACCTAACATTTGGTGGCTCTCTTGTCATAAGTCATTGTTTAACTTGAGTATTTCTCCTAGTGACTAGCTTTTAGTTAAAATAGCCGAACTAAAATTTCATAATTTTTTTCAATATGTAAATCATTAAAAGTGTAAACAGTCTTCGTTTATATTACTGCAGTCCATGCAATAACCATTTTTCTTAGAGTTCATTTTTTTTTGTCTATTCAGTTAAAAAAAATGGCTAGGATTCGTAATAAAGGGCCTCCATATGTGGAAAACATGTTTTATTTCAAATAACTATGAATTTTTTGTTGAATATGAACCTTAGAATTAATTTTTCCTCCCTCTAAATTCTCGAAAGAAAGGTTCCTAAGTGTGCCCCCCCAACTTTATTTTGCAGGAAGAAATTCAAAAGAAAAGAACGCGCCGAGCAGTCAAATTCCAGAGGGCTATTACTGGTGCATCTCTTGCTGATATAATGGCCAAGAGGAATCAGAAACCTGAAGTTAGAAAGGCTCAACGAGAACAAGCTATCAGGTGAGGAATGCCTTTTTTTTTTTGCTCTGTCACCTAGGCTGGAGTGCAGTGGCGCGATCTCCACTCACTACAACCTCTGTCTCCTGGGTTCAAGATATTCTCCTGCCTTGGCCTCCCAAGTAGCTGGGATTGCAGTCCAGTGCCTCCACGCCCAGCTTATTTTTTTGTATTTTTAGTAGAGATGGGGTTTCACCACGTTGGCCAGGCTGGCCTCAAACTCCCGACCTCGTGATCCACCTGCGTCAGCATCCCAGAGTGCAGGATTACAGGCCTGAACCATCACGCTTGGTCGGAATGCTTTCATTATGAGCATTCACCTGTTGAGATGGATTTTAGGTTTGGGTCTTAACTAATTAATGTTGCCGAATAGTCTATGTTAAGCTGATTTGGTGGTTAATGAAAATTATTGACAAACTCCTTGGATTTAGCCTACAAATAAATGGAGGTGGGGAAGGAAGGAATATATGATCATTGTACTTGTCTAGTACCGTCTAACTCCTAGTTAATAATGAGTTGTACCACTAAGGAGTAAAGTGCTTTTGCCTTAAGTTGTTTTTACCCCGCAGGGCTGCCAAGGAAGCAAAAAAGGCTAAGCAAGCATCTAAAAAGACTGCTATGGCTGCTGCTAAGGTAATTATGGGGTTTCTTGACTTTCTTAAAGAATACAACAGGAAAATTTCTTCTTTTTTTTGAGGCAGAGTCTCTGTTGGCCAGGATGGAGTGCAGTGGCACGTGATCTCGGCTGACTGCCACCTCCACACCTCCACCTCCTGGGTTCAAGCGATATTCCAGCCTTAGCTGGGAGTATAGGCACGTGCCATCACATCCAGCTATTTTTTTTTTTTTTTTTTGAAGTAGAGAGGGATTTCACCATGTTGGACGGGTTGTTTTGAACTCCTGGCCTCCGGTGATCCCCCCACCTCAGGCTTCCAAAGTGCTGGGATTACAAGTGTGAGCCACCGCACCCTGCCAGAAAATTTATTTTCAATCTAAATTGTGATAAATGAAAGTTTCACAGTTCTAAGGAATTGAGTGTAAGGCTCAATTGGAAATGATGTCTAGAACCGATTACTTGGTCTCCAGAGAGGTGGTCCTCTCCATAGCCAAAAGCATCTGTTACTGTTAGGAATTGGGAAAATAAAGGGTGGCTTTTGGTTTTGTGTTTTGGTTTTTGTTTCCTTTGACACAGGTTCTCACTCTGTACTCTGAGTTGGAGTGCAGGGCTTGCTGCAGCCTCAACCTCCTGGGCTCAGGTGATCCTCTTGCCTCAGCCCCTTAAGTAGCTGGGACTAAGGTGAGCGCTGCCACACCCAGCTAATATGTATTTTATAGAGATAGTTTCGCCATGTTGCCCAGGCTGGCCTCAGACTCCTGAGCTCAAGCGACCTACCTGCCTTGGTGCCTCAAAGTGTTGGGATGAGCCCCTGCGCCCTGCCTAGTTTTGAAAGTTAGTTACTGCGCCCTGCCTAGTTTTGGAAGTTAGTTACTATGGTTATCTAACATTGAGAAAAGCTGAGTCAACACTGCTGTTACTGAGAACTTTTCAGTGAGTTTGTTAGGATGCATTTCAGGATCGTGCACTGCACATGGTTGTGTCTCCTTTCCTCCAATCTGATGGTGTCTTTGTCTTTCATTGTAAAGATGAGCTTTAAATATTTAAGGGGAGGCCGGGCGCGGTGGCTCAAGCCTGTAATCCCAGCACTTTGGGAGGCCGAGGCGGGTGGATCACGAGGTCAAGAGATCGAGACCATCCTGGTCAACATAGTGAAACCCCGTCTCTATACTAAAAATACAAAAAATCAGCTGGGCATGGTGGCGCGTGCCTGTAATCCCAGCTACTCAGGAGGCTGAGGCAGGAGAATTGCCTGAACCCAGGAGACGGAGGTTGCGGTGAGCCGAGATCGCGCCATTGCACTCCAGCCTGGGTAACAAGAGCGAAACTCCGTCTCAAAAAAAAAAAAAAAAGAAATATTTAAGGGGATTCACATTAAAAGATTGGCACTAGAAATACAGTTAAATTATTAAGAAAGTGATCTAAGATACATAAATAATTTGGATGTGAAAGATGGGTAATAATAGGGTGACAGAAGTTTTGTGGAATAATGTCACATTATCTTTTTACAGGCACCTACAAAGGCAGCACCTAAGCAAAAGATTGTGAAGCCTGTGAAAGTTTCAGCTCCCCGAGTTGGTGGAAAACGCTAAGCTGGCAGATTAGATTTTTAAATAAAGATTGGATTATAACTCTAGATTGTGCTGGATATTTTTATTCTCATAAACAGCCATGTTGGACTTTACATGGTCATAGGCGAACTAGTAAAGTTAAGAATGTAAGATGTCGCTATTTTATTAAAAAGTCTTGCTCAGGAATAATGCATCCCAAAGTAAGCTTCTTCCTTGGAGAGTGGTTAAGCAAAGTGATGTAAGAAGATGGTATAGTCAGATGCTACCTTAGCTGGGGTGTATAGGGCACGTTACAAAAACTTCATTGCCTTAACTTTTTGGTACATGGCTGTAAGTATTAGGATGTTGCTCGTGCAGTGGCTCACACCTGTAATCCCAACACTTGGGAGACCAAGGTGAGCTGATCAATTGATCTCAGGAGTTCAAGACCAGCCTGAGTGACATGGCGAAACCTCATCTCTACAAAAACACGAAAGTGAGCCAGGCATGGTGGCAGGTGCCCATAGTCTCAGCTACTTGGGAAGCTTACGTGGAAAGGACAGTTTGAGCCAGGGAGGTTGAGGCTGCAGATGAAATGGTGCCACTGCACTCCAGCCTGGGTGACAGAGCAAGACCCTGTCTCAAAAAAACAAAAGATGTACTTTTTAAATGATTTCCTTATTAAATTAACGTTTCCCATGATAGACAAATTTAGTTTAAATTGGTTTGCTTGTGGCCATTGGTATATCACCTACCATTTGCTAATAGCTGAGTTGAAGGTGCTTAAACTATCAGCTGTATTAATCCACTCTTATTTTCAGAAAGTAATGCCTAAATGAAAAGCACTGCTGCTTGGGTAAAGAGTACCCTTAGCTAAATTCCCAGAGCCGTGTTAAAATGTCTGAATAAACTGATATTCTCAGTGCTTACAGGTGATGTTTAAATATGATATTTACATATTTAAGATGTGATAAAATAATAGTAATCAAAACTTACATGTGAAGAATAGGCTTGTACTTCTACAGAAAGTAGATCGTTTTTACCGGCCAACCTGTGCCAAGTTGCAAGGATACAACTGGACAAATCATAGTCCTCTTTAGGGAAACATGATTTTACAGAGAATAATAGGTGAGGGTATATAGTCAATGTCAACATTTTCCTCTATCCCTATTCTATCCAAGGTGATAGAATTTTCTTTTTCTAGTGCATGTTACATTCAGACATCCAAGTGTTATGGATAAAATGAGTAAGTCCTTTTGGGAACTGAAACTAAAATCAATATTAAGAAATGCGTATGCAGTGCAGTGGCTCATGCCTGTAATCCCAGCACTCTGGGAGGCTGAAGCAAGGAGGACTTCATGGATCATGAAGTCAGGAGATGGAGACCATCCTGGCCAACATGGTGAAACCTTGTCTACTAAAAACAAAAAAATTAGCTGGGCCCACGTGGTGGCGTGCACCTGTAGTCCCAGCCACTCGGGAGGCTGAGGCAGGAGAATTGCTTGAACCCAGGAGGTGGAGATTGCAGTGAGCCAAAATTGCCACTGCACTACAGCCTGGGCGACAGTGCAAGACTCCATCTCAAATATATATATGTATGTATATATATATGTAAAATACAGGCTTTTGCTCATAAAAGAATGTTAAGGTTTTGCATAGGAAAAACCCTTTTTTGTAATGATGTTGTTTTATTTAGGGAATTACTGGGAAAATAGTCATTATACCCAACTTGAATGTAAAGCTATGCTTGCTAATTTTTGGAGAATAAAACATCCTCTTAAAGTATTGCTTTTCTGGGCTAAATGTTGGCTTTTAATAAAGTGTAACTGCCCATTCTGATTACCCTTGAGTCTTCGGTAACCTGGGACCCAGAAGAAGCTAGAAATAAATCTCACTACAGCAAATTTAGCTTTGCTTAGGAAGACAATTTGACCACTGGGAAAGCATGTTATTAAAACGTTTGTTTCTATTGGCCGAAAGGATAATGCATTCATTAGTGGGCTTCTCAGTGCTTACAGGTGATGTTCTGGCAAAAACTAAATTGAGTGTACGGATTCTTTAACTTGGCTCTCATACATGCTATCTGTATTGCTTAATTTCATTTGAATGTATTCACTAAATATATTAAATGTTTAATATTAAATATCAATTCACTTAAAACATTTCATTTTAAAGACCGGCAATGGGACAGGAGAGTGGGGCTGGCCCGACATGTACAGAGGGTGCATTTGGTCTTCTGCTCTCACCGCCCCACCCCATGGGGGAAGAGGTGCATCTCCATTTTTTAATTCCTCCTTTCAGCTATAGTGGCAAAGTCGGCAACTAAGGAGATCCCAGGCCTAGTAGTTTTGTTTTTCCTCTGGGCCTTGGGGAGCTCATGTCCCTGCACCTAGAATCTTTCAAGAATGTCCGGGCCGTCTGGGAATTACTGCATGTTCACACACACACAAACACGTTCCTAACACCAGAGGCTGGGTGTATCATTCCGTTTTCGAGCCTATTGTATTCACCTGACAGCTACTTCTACAAGGTCAAAGGGCCTCACCCAGAGACTACAGACCCCCTGGTGGGGAAGTGTACTAGCTATGTCTGCAGCTGGAGCCCTCGGCCTGAAATTGTCTGGCTTTAGCAAAGCGGTGACAGTGGCCAATCCCAGTCGCAGAGGAGGCTCCTGTGAGCGCTGCAGATTGGTTCCAGGAAAGGGTGACCGAGATAGCTGTTCCGGAATTACCAGCTAAATATCTTAATCAGGATTCTCAGCACGCACTGAGAAACGCAGTTCAAGTCCACTGCCTTTCTCGTGCCATTAGTACAACGGTGCAGAATGGAAAACGTTTTCCCCTACGTTCGTGTAAAAAGGTATGTAAATAAAGCTTTAGGAAAAGTGTTACCGACCCCCTTTTCCACTCCCAATAAGATTGACTATATATGCTGATCATTCCAGAAAAATCTCGACGGTTCCTTGAGTAGTCGAGCAAGCAGTTCCAAGTTTAGAAACAATAACTCATCACTGAGGGAATCACTGAAAATTTTCTGTTAACTGGAATCTAAATTTCCATGTGAATGGGGCTGTCTCTGGTCTCGTGTCGAGACTAATATTTTTCCAAGAGCCTGAAAATGTGATGTTTTTATGATGTTGGGAGTCTCCAGGTAAACGGAAAAACGGACTCCTTTACCAGTCTAGATGTCTCGGATGAGCTCACAACTGCCCAGCAGCTCCCCCTACACGTGGCTCATTAGAAAGCGTGGAAAAGAAGGGAAAAATGAAAAGAGAAACTGCCAGGACTTAAGATGTCTGCTTAAAGACCCTTTGAGCTGCCATGAAGATTCTACCCGCTTCCAAGATGTCCACCCGCATTCCTGACGTCACTCGATCGTCTCCGTCAAGCCAGAAAACCAGCGTGTGCTCCAATCAGGGCTCAGTCCCCGCCCGTGGCTTGCGTCACTTCCGGTGGTGCAGCAGCCATTTTGTCAGTCGCCAGCGGATCCCGCGCGCTGGAGAAGTGCAGTTCCCCCTGGTTACCAACTCGTCCGCTTTCCCTTCGCACTGAGGGAGCCGTCGAAGAGTGCTCGCCAAAGGCGCAGCCGTTTCTCCCTACGGCGCCTCCGCTCCTGCTGCAGCCGCGCGTAGGTAGTGCGCTGTTTTCCTCACCTGCCCCTGACAGGCGCCCTCAGGGAGCCGTGGTCCGCGATGTCAAGCGAGGAAAGCTACCGGGCCATCCTGCGCTACCTGACGAATGAGCGCGAGCCGTACGCCCCGGGCACCGAGGGCAATGTCAAGCGTAAAATCCGGAAAGCTGCCGCCTGCTACGTGGTGCGCGGCGGGACTCTGTATTACCAGCGGCGGCAGCGGCACCGCAAGACCTTCGCGGAGCTGGAGGTGGTGCTGCAGCCGGAGCGGCGCCGGGACCTCATCGAAGCGGCGCACCTGGGTCCGGGCGGCACCCACCACACCCGGCATCAGACCTGGCACTACCTGTCCAAGACGTACTGGTGGCGAGGTGAGACCTCGCCCGCGGCGAGGGGGCGGGCTGGCGGAGCTGAGGGTAGGGGACGCGAAAGGAGCCGCACTTCCCACAGGAAGGAGGCCGGCGAAGCGGGGGGCGGGCCCTGGCCCTGGGTGGGACCAAGGGGGCTTCCCCGGAGGCCGGGCCGGCGGCGGGGAGGGGCCGCACGCCCGGGCTGCGTCGGGCCCGCCTCCTTGGGCGGCCCCGGGAGGCGGAGGCGGAGGCGGAGGCCCCGGGAGGCGGCGCTTGGCCCGCGGCGGTGGAGGCTGCGGGGTGCGCCTCTTTAGCGCCGTGCTGACGGTTGGAGGGAGGGACGCCCGCCCGGAGCCCGGTCTCGCGTTTCTCGGCTTCTGGCGATCGGATGGGAGCTGCGTTAGACGCATTCGCTCGTGCTCCTCAAATGATGCCGCTGCGGCGTCAATAAGGGATCCCACGGTCTGTGCGGAAGTGATGAGTGAGTGAGAGGTCGCCTGGAGCTGCTTTATTAGAAGGATTAAATGTAAAGGACGTCAGATACTCGTTTTTTTGTTTGGTGGTTTTGAATACACACGGGTGTCGCCTCGTTCCTCTGGTCGGTCTCCAGATTTCAGGCGTGAGCCACCGCGCCCAGCTTTTGATATTCGTAACTCTGAATGTTTTAATAATCTTCCCCCTCATGTGAATAGCGCGTTTGAACATTATATATTCACAGGAAAGATGCGATTACTGTGACTTTTTTTTTTTGAGATGGAGTTTCGCTCTTACCGCCCAGGCTGAAGTGCGGTGGCGCGGTCTCCCAGGTTCAAGCGATTCTCCTGCCTCAGCTTACCTAGCAACTGGGATTACAGGCGCGCGCCATCACGCCCGACTAATTTTGTATTTTCAGTAGGGATGCGGTTTCACCATGTTGATCAGGATGGTCTTGAACTACCCACCTCAGGTGATCCACCCACCTCAAGTGATCCACCCACCTCAATTGATCCTCCCACCTCAGGTGACCCTCCCACCTCGGCCTTCCAAAGTGCTAGGGTTACAGGTGTGAGCCACCGCGCCCGGCCTACTGTGACTTTTTGGTTGTCAAAAAATACAGCTCTGAAGTTATTTGACTTCTTAGTAACCAGTTGTAGAGGAGGACAGCAAGTGTCCTTGGCTTCTTAACCATCTTCCCTCCCGCACTTGATGAATATTCAGACCAAGAGAATTAGTAACAGTTTACAGGCCTATTGAAGAAATTTTGTTAGGAACAGTTTTACCGTTCTCCATATGGCTACGGAAAAGTTAATTTATAAGTAGTTCATGGTTGATTCGTCTGTGAATAAGGAAATTACTGAATAGTTTTGAAAAGTCCTTTTCGGTTTATAAACGTTGTCATCAAGTCTATTCGTTTACAAGCTATTGGATAATCAAGTTTTTTCATTTATTTTCTGTTTTAAACCCATATCTGATTAAATTCCTGTAAGGATAGACAAACGCGAAGAGTAAATTATGAGGTAATGAAGTAATAATCAGTGCATTTTGTTGGGATAGATTTGGGTAGACATTAGTTTGTTGAACAAAGGTCTCAGATTTAATATTTTAGGATTTGTTAAAGATGATAATTGTAACTATAGGTAACACTGACCAAGCTTTTATATACAGGATGTAGTTGTTAGCATTTGGCTTTTATTTAACCCTCATAAAACCGTAATCTTTCTTTGGGGGGAGATGGGGTGGAGGCTCTTGCTTGGTACAATGACATGATCACAGCTCACTCTAGCCTCCACCTCCCAGGCTCAAATGATCCTCCCATTTCAGCCTCTATCTCTGTTTTATAGATGAAAAAACTAAAAGAACCAGGATGTTAAATGACACAACAAAATTCATACAGCTGACCTTTGTGATCTTAAAACACTTTTCTTGATCCTGTGTTATGTAGTATTTTGTATTCAGAATTTTCTTTTTCTAAGTTGATTATCTGTGATTCTAATGCAGTTTTTTTTTTTTTTTTTTAATTTTTTGTGTGTGTGTTTTTAAAAAAAAAAAACCGGAGATGATGTTTATTTTTTACTTTTATGTATTTATTCATTTTTGAGACACTGTTTCACTCTCAGGCAGCCTAGAGTGCAGTGGCGCAATCTTGGCTCACTGCAACCTCTGCCTCCTGGGTTCAAGCGATTCTCGTGCCTCAGCCTTTAGAGTAGCTGGGATTACAGGTGCCTGCCACCATGCCCAGCTAATTTTTGTATTTTTAGTAGAGACAGGGTTTCATCATGTTGGTCAGGCTGGTCTAGAACTCCCACTGCACCTGGCCTGAGACGACGTATATTTTAAGCTAATTTAAAACTGAAAGAGATATGTTTTAAAATCCTTAAACATAGTAACAGCTGTTCTCAAAGTACAGGAGCCCCTAGAGGAAGGAAGCGCTGAAATCCTTTCACAGTATCCACAAGGTTAAAATCATTTTCGTAATCTTTAAGTATCACTTGCCTTTTCACTGTCATTCTCCGATGAGTATATAGATATTCTTAGACTTACAGTGGGGTTACAGCCAAATAAACCCATTGTAAATTGAAAATATCATAAGACAAAAATGAGTTTAATACACCTAACCCCACCATAGTTTAGCCTACTCTACCTTAAACATGATCAAAACACTTACAATTTGAAAAATCATCTACCCCAAAGTCTCTTGTATAATAAAGTGGTGAATACTGTGTCTCCTGAAATTTATTGACTGTTGACATTGAAAGTGAAAAGCAGAATGGTTGTCTGGGTATTTGAAGTATGGTTTCTGCTGAATGAGAATCAGTTTGCCACCATCAAAAAATTGGCTTGGTGCGATAGCTCATGCCTGTAATCCCAGCACTTTGGGAGGCCCAGGCAGGTGGATCATGGGGTCAAGAGATGGAGACCATCCTAGCCAACTTGGTGAAACCCTCTCTCTACTAAAAATACAAAAATTAGCCGGGTGTGGTAGCTCGCGCTTGTAGTCCCAGCTACTCGGGAGGCTGAGGCAGAGAATCGCTTGAACTTGGGAGACAGAGGTTGCAGTGAGCCGAGATTATGCCATGGCACTCCAGCCGAGCAACAGAGCGAGACTCTTACTTTAAAAAAAAAAAAAAAAAAAAAAAATTGTAAGCCAGACAATCATAAGGCAACTACCTATGTACGGTGGAGTTTTCCAGAGGCTGTATGACATGAAATTGGATGCAGAAGCGTAAGGAGCTGGCCCTTTGCATCTGTGGATTCAACCAACCTCAAATGTAAATATAAAAAAGGATGGTTGCTTCCGTATTGAACTGGTATGAACTTTGTTTTGTTGTCATTATTCTCTAAACAATATAGTATAACAACTATTTACATAGCATTTACATTTTATTAGGTATCATAAGTAATCTACAGATGGTTTAAAATGTGCAGTAGGATGTGCATAGGATCTATGCAAATGCTACACCATTTCGTATCAGATACTTAAACATCTGTGGATTTTCGTATTTGAGGGTGCCCTGGAACCAATCCACCAGGAGTACCAAGGAAGAGACTGTATAAAAAAAATAACCTGTCTTGAGGCCAGGTGCGGTGGCTCACGCCTATAATCCCAGAACTTTGGGAGGCTGAGGTGGGCAGATCACGAGGTCAAGAGATCGAGACCATCCTGGCCAACATGGTGAAACCCCGTCTGTACCAAAAATATAAAAATTAACTGGGCATGGTGGTACACGCCTGTGGTCCCAGCTACTTGGGAGGCTGAGGCAGGAGAATCGCTTGAACCTGGGAGGCAGAAGTTGCAGTGAGCCAAGGTCGTGCCACTACACTCCAGCCTGATGACACAGCGAAACTCCGTCTCAAACAAACAAACTTGTCTTCTGTTTAGCCACATATTAAAAAGATTTATAAATATGTAAGAGTATCATTATTCTCATTACTTTTTTTTGTCATGGAAAATAGTTGTTTTTCATACAAGTGCTATTTATGTTAGCATGTAATGCGTGTGCTACATTATTTAATCATATTACTATTTTTCATTTAGTCTTATTTAAAATTGGGTTTCCTAGTCAGTAAGCATAAGAGCAGTTTTCTCTCAATTATTATCTGTTTATTTTGATGTTTATTGTGTTAACACTTTGCTTATTGTTTTCTTTATTATAGGCTTATTAAATTAACAAAACTACATAGAAAAGATTACTCTTTTAAAAACTATTTTACTATTTATTTTAAATTCTGAAATAAAATCCAAATAGTATTCTGAAGCCAAGAGAAACTTAAATTTTTATGCTTGGGTACATGAGAGAATCAATAAGGAATCAGTTAATTCACAACTGCAACTTTGTGTATTAAAGACAAATTTGCAAGAAGGTGTGTCCTATACTCAGTTCTCTTTTAATTGCATCAAACACTGTTAGACCAATATTATTACATTCTTGATACATTAGTGGAATGGAAAGAATTTTCACTAATCAATTTCTTTATAAGTAATTTGTTCCAAAATTTTAAAAGGTCTTTTGTAAGCAACTTATATAGCACACTTCTGAGCAATTAGCTGATTGGTGGTTCCAGAGGTGTTATTTATAACAGGTATTGGTAATGATCTAGAACTGATAATTGATAAAACAAGCATTTTTAACTATTAGTTTTTCATGTGTTTTATATTCCAAATGGGCTCTCCAGAGATACATATTCTGAAGCCATTGTGACTATATGAGCAAATAAAATTTGGTTGGTTTAGATGCTCAGAAAAGTACATATTCTATTGATTCTTTTCTATTTTAGTCAGAATTATGCTATGGCATATTTGTTCAGGGGCAGTGTTTAAAAGTCTGTCTACTAAAAGGTGTACCAGGGATAGTTTACTAGAATTTAATATTACGCTGTTTTTTTCAGGAAAGCTCCTATCATAAGCTATATTCTAGTGCTTAGGCAAGATTACCTTGTTTGGGGACAGTGAAAAACTAGCTCAATGCCGAAAGTTTATATATATTAGCTACCCCAACATTTCATAATGTAAGATGTTGCTATTTTTTGTCCCTTTTTCCTTTTTTTTTTTTTTTTTTTTTTTTTTTT
>NW_022436980.1:18747015-18756410 GCF_009761245.1 Sapajus apella
GGCTGGGATTACAGGCACACGCCACCATGCCCAGCTAATTTTTTGTATTTTTAGTAGAGACGGGGTTTCACCATGTTGACCAGGATGGTCTCGATCTCTTGACCTCGTGATCCACCCGCCTCGGCCTCCCAAAGTGCTGGGATTACAGGCTTGAGCCACCGCGCCCGGCCCCCTTCTTCCTATTTTATCCTGTGATGTGTGTGCTAGAGTTTCAAAATGACTCTCCCTTGCCTAAATCAAAAGCTGGTTTGTGGGTGTCTACAGTTAAGTGTATCCAAAGTGTGTGGATAAGAGTAAATCAGAGGGGCCGGGCGCGGTGGCTCAAGCCTGTGGTCCCAGCACTTTGGGAGGCCGAGGCGGGTGGATCACGAGGTCAAGAGATCGAGACCATTCTGGTCAACATGGTGAAACCCCGTCTCTACTAAAAATACAAAAAATTAGCTGGGCATGGTGGTGCGTGCCTGTAATCCCAGCTACTCAGGAGGCTGAGGCAGGAGAATTGCCTGAAGCCAGGAGGCGGAGGTTGCGGTGAGCCGAGATCGCGCCATTGCACTCCAGCCTGGGTAACATGAGTGAAACTCCATCTCAAAAAAAAAAAAACAAAAAAAACAAAAAAGAGTAAATCAGAGGCCAGGCATGGTGGCTCACAACTATAATCCCAGCACTTTGGGAGGCCGAGGTGGGCAGATCACTTGAGTTGTAGAGTAGCCTGGCCAACATGGTATGTATGTGTGTACATATAT
The DNA here is from genome assembly GCF_009761245.1 of Sapajus apella. Classification (NCBI taxonomy): domain Eukaryota; kingdom Metazoa; phylum Chordata; class Mammalia; order Primates; family Cebidae; genus Sapajus; species Sapajus apella. The sequence goes on from NW_022436980.1 coordinate 18,747,759, forward strand.
ATGTATGTATGTGTATGTATATAAATCGGTATCCCTGTGCCCTCACCCTACCCCAGCATGTCCGGGAGCTAGAAGTTGAAATTCAGATTCAGAATCATCTTTTGTGAGTGGCATGTATACAGTCAACTTTTGTTAGATTGCTTATGCTGTTATTTCACTAAACCCTAAAATCTCATAACTTTCAAAAACAAAAGATTTATTTTAAACTTTCATTACAAGTTTTGATTGTAGTTCTGTTCCAGGCTACAGATTGGTTTCAACATTTTTCATCTGAAATTCAAGTTTAAGAACAGCATCCTTTTGGACATGCTGTTCTTTGTGAGAGGGGACAAAGATTCAAGAACTAGTGTGAAATACTCAGTACCCCTTAAGGTTCTGTTCAGATATGGTACATATCACATGTGTGCACATCAAATCACATGGCCATGCCTGATGTCACTGGGGTGGAGAAATATTAGCTTGAGCCATATTAAATTGTTAATTTGTTTTTTTGTTTTGAGGCAATCTCTGTCGCCCAGGCTAGAGTGCAGTGGTGCAATTTCAGCTCACTGCAACCTTTACCTCCCGGTTTATAAGCAATTCTCCTGCCTCAGCCTCCAGAGTAGCTGGAATTGCAGGCGTGTGCCACCGTAGCTGGAATTGCAGGCGTGTTCCACCATGCCTGGGTAATTTTGTATTTTTAGTAGAGACAGGTTTTTTACCATGTTTGCCAGCTTGGTCTTGAACCTCCTGACCTCAGTGATCCACCTGCCTCAGCCTCCCAAAGTGCTGAGATTGCAGGTGTGAGCCACCGCACCCAGCCTCAATTGTTAATTTGCATAAGTCAAAACCAGTTGAATATTGACAGTTTCCCTCTTGCATGAAAACATTGCAACTTATATGGAAATGGGTGGACCTATATAGTCATCTTATGGTTGGGGAAACAACCGGGAATAAACAACATTACCTCAGCATGGGAATATCATTTATAACCTTATATATATATTTTTTTTAATTGTTTTCTTCCTCTGTCAACTGAATAACCTACTATTTTTTGGAAAAAAAAAAGCGTACCTTACATTCTAATGAACTCTACATATTTTATGGGATGTGAGTGTTTGCACATATGTATTGAAACATGTATTAATATACACAGACTAATATATTCCCTGTTTTAAGAACAGTATTAAATTTGACTTGTTAATATTTTCATTGTAGGTATATTGAAGCAAGTCAAAGATTACATTAAACAGTGTAGCAAATGCCAGGAGAAATTAGATCGATCCCGTCCAATATCAGATGTTTCAGAAATGTTGGAAGAATTGGGACTAGACCTAGAATCTGGAGAAGAAAGTAATGAATCAGAAGATGACCTGAGCAACTTTACTTCATCTCCAACTACAGCCTCCAGACCTTCAAAAAAGAAGCCAGTATCCAGACATGAACTTGTGTTTGTAAGTGGTACTCTCCATTCATCTTTAACGTTTGTAACTAGTGTACTAGTATTTGCAGCCTTGGTGACTTACTTTTCTCAAACCACTAAGACTTCATATTGAATAAGACAAAATGGGTAATGTACTGTGTTGTTATATAAGCTGAAAGTATGCTAATACCACCTCATCATTTATCATAAATGTTTATTTTTTCAGGATGAACTTACTAATAATTACCTGTTGGTTGGTTCTTAATTATTCCTCCCTTCTTTTGTGATAACATATTGGTACAAATAGACAGATTTACATTTCTGGAAGCAGTCTCTGGGTTATGCCCCAGGGTAAAATTAATCTGTCTTCATTTTTCACCTGCATCAGTTTCATACATCATCACATTTCTGATCAGTAATAAGAGGCAGCCAGAAGTGAGATACAGGTTTTCATTAGGTCAGGTAGAATGAAGAACGTGGCAGAAAATAGGGAGGATAGGACAACATATCTTTTTATTTAAATACATAGATAACAAAGAAAGAATATTATTTTTTCATACCTGGTAAAAGGTAATATGTAGTGTGTCTTGTTTTAAAGCCTGTTAAGAGCAAAAAATACAGGTAATGTATCTCTCCTGCTCTCAAACTTGTTTTGACAGGTTGACACCAAAGGAGTGGTAAAACGTTCTTCTCCAAAACATTGTCAAGCTGTCTTAAAACAGCTGAACGAACAGAGACTTTCCAACCAGTTCTGTGATGTTACTTTGCTAATTGAAGGAGAAGAGTACAAAGCTCATAAATCTGTTTTGTCAGCAAATAGCGAGTATTTTCGTGATCTTTTTATTGAGAAAGGAGCTGTTTCCAGTCACGAGGCTGTGGTGGATCTTTCTGGTAAGGATTTTCTATTACTCTTGCTTTTTGTTTGTAATGACATTCTAGAAGAGGGGGATATGTGTCTTCCACACACAGACTTTATGCCGAAGTAGTAGGAGAAGGCCACATACAGCAGCAGACTAAGCTGAATTGAAAAGGTTCTTTTTAGCAAGATTTCTATGGAAGAATTATGGAAGAGGCTGTCATTTCCTTTCACTACCTCTTGAGACAGTTACAGCAGAAAAATAATTTCTGGGATTTAAACTGTTCAAAACAGTTTGAGAGAAATCCACAACTGCATCAGAATTATTACATTAAATGAATATGTTATTTAAAAATTGATTGTTTAAGGTAAGTATGGTGGTGCATGCCTGTAGTCCCACCTACGTGGGGGGCTGGGATATGAGGATTGCTTAAGATCAGGAGTTCAGGCTGTAGTGTGTCATTGTACCTGTGAATAGCCACTGCTCCCCAGACTGGGCAACATAACAAAACCCTGCCTCTAAGAATAAAGAGTAAGCAAAAATTGACTTATTTATGTCTTATTTTGTGGGGCATGTAATTATATTTTATAAGTCTTTTGGTTTTTAAAGATTCATTGTTACTTAATATTAAGTTCAATAATCAAATTATCAATATAGAAAAGTCAAAATTCCAGGGTTATTTTTGTTTGTATCATATTATTGCAGATAAATAGCTCGACTTTCTTTTGGCTTCACTAGAATTTATATATTGGTTTCTGAGTCAACGAATGAAAATTTAGGAAGAATTAAAATAGGTAACATTATTTACACATTTTCTTATAATACAAACTTGTTATAACTTTTGAAGTAGTTACATCACAATGAAATATTTTTTTCCTTTTCGAAACAAAAAGTTAATTTATCTAGGTATGTAAACTCTTAATTAGTTAACCACTGACCGTTTTGTGCTTTATTTTTTTTACCTCTTGGGGAAGATACATTTTTCCTTAGCAGTGGCTTTACGTTTATAGAAAGCAATAATAGCTTTCTCTATATAAATAAATATTTTTTAAGCATCCACCGCATACAAAGAACTAGCCTAGACTTAGGGATGTACATGTAAGCAAAAACTTTTTGGAGCTTAGAGTTGGCATTACATTCTAGATTAGTGGTATTTGGGGTTTTTTTTCTGGATTTGGTGACTCAAAGAAGAAAATATATCTTACACTGAGCCATCTGAATATAAAAACCTATCACAGGTTATTCTTTTGGCATGTTAGCGTTGGAATTTTTTCTCTATATTTCATGCATCTGAAGCGTAAAGAGAAAGCATGAGTATTGCTCTTTTCTGGTTTCTCAGCAGCATATAGCAAATGAAATGTCTGCGTGAAAACACTATGGCACAGTGTCCTAATATTCCAACAAAATACATCATTTAATTTGCATTCCATTTGCATATTTTTGTATATTGTTCAGTAAATATTATGTAAGCCAATCATAGGTAAAATAGACATTATTTTAAAAATATGTTTGATTTAAATATTAAATAGATAAGGCTGGGCACAGTGGCTCACACAGGTAATCCCAATACTTTTTGAGGCTGAGACAGTTGGATTGCTTGAGCTCAGAAGTTTGAGACCAGCCTGGGCAATGTGGTAAAACCCTGAGACTACCAAAATTTATAAAAATTAACCAGGCATGGTGGCATATGCCTGTAGTCCCAGCTACTTGGGAGGCTGAGGTAGGAGGATCACTTGACCCCAGGAGGCAGAGGTTGCAGTGAGCCAAGACTGCACCACTGAGCTCTACTCTGGGCAGCAGAGCGAGACCCTGTCTCAAACAACAACAAAAAAAGTTCTTAAGTGGGTCATTTAGGGTATGTTAATCTGCCATACCCGTGGATGGCAACCATAATTTTACCATCTGTAATAATTATCTATTTCATTTGAGAGAGAGGAGATTTTTTTCAAGTTTTTAAATTGTTTTAAAAAAATTACCCTCTTACTGGTTTTTTTCTTCTATTGATTTATTTTCAGATAGTCCCGGAAATAGAACTGGTTTAGAGAGGCTCCCCCTTTTATTTTTAGTTGACATGTAATAATTGTACATACTTACAGTATACAAAATGATATGTTGGTACATGTATACAATTAGTAATGATCAAATGAGGGTAATTAAGATACACTATCACCTTAAATATTTACCTTTCTTTGTGTTGGAAATTACTCAAAATTCTTTCAGCCTTTTTGTTTTTTGTTTTTTTGTTTTTGAGACAGAGTCTCATTCTGTTACCTAGGCTAGTCATGGGCTGGTGCAGTCATGGGCTCAAACAATTCTTGGGCTCAGTTTTCCTGTCTCAGCCTCCTATGTAGGTAGGACCACAGGTGCATGCCACCCTCCCCAACTGATTTTTTGATTTTTGTTTGTTTGTTTGTTTGTTTACAGAGATAGAGTCTGACTTTGTTGCCCAGGCTGGTCTTGAACTCCTGGACTTCTCCTACCTCTCTCTCAGTGCTGAGATTATGGGGGATGAGCCCCCATGCCAGGCCCCTTCTAGCTTTTTGAACATACATGATAAACAGTTGTTAACTATATATCCTGTGGTGCTATACAACACTCAAAGTTATTCCTTCTATTTAGCTAGCTGTAATTTTATACCTATTAACCAATCTCCTCCTGTACTCCCCTCTTCTCACCTTGCCCATCTTCTAATAACCATAACTCTTCTCTCTACTTGCGTGATCTAAGTTTTTTAGCTCCCCCATTTGGGGACATTTGGTATTTATTTTTCTGTCCTTGACTTATTTTACTTAGCATAATGTCCTCCAGGTGTATCATATTGCTGCAAATGACAAGATTTCAGTTTGTTTATGGCTGAAAAGTATTCCATTGTGTATATTTATCACATTTTCTTTTTCCACTCATCTGTTGATGAATATGTAGGTTGATTTCATTTCTTGGCTATTGTGAATAGTGCTGCAGTACATATGGGGTGCAGGTATCTCTTTGACATATAATTTTCTCTTCTTTGGGTAAATACCCAGTAGTGGGATTGCTGGATCATATGGTAGTTACATTTTTAGTTTTTGAGGCACTTCCATACTGTTTTTCATCCTGATGTACTCATTACATTACCACCACCACTGTGTAAGAGTTCCATAATGATGATGATTAATATTACTATTACTATTTTTTGAGACAGTTTTGCTCTGTTGCCCAGGTTGGAGTGCAGTGGCACCATCTCGGTTTACTGCACCCTCCTCCTCTTGCGTTCAAACAGTTTTTTTGCCTTAGCCTCCTGAGTAGATGGAATTACAGGTATGCACCACAATGCCCAACTAATTTTTGTAATTTTAGTAGAGGCAGGGTTTCACGGTATTGCTCAGACTGGTCTCAAACTCCTAGCCACAAGCAGTCTGCCTCCCAAAGTGCTGGGATTATAGGCATGAGCCACGTCACCCGGCCATAATGATTTTTTTTAGTGTACAGTTGAGTAGTGTTAACTATATTCACATTGCCCTGTAATAGATGTCTACAACCTTTTCATTTTGGAAAATTGTCCATTTCATTTGATTAAAATGTTTTGTAGGGCATGTGTGTGTAAAAAGATTGAAGGTGGCCGGGCGCGGTGGCTCAAGCCTGTAATCCCAGCACTTTGGGAGGCCGAGGCGGGTGGATCATGAGGTCAAGAGATCGAGACCATCCTGGTCAACATGGTGAAACCCCGTCTCTACTGAAAATACAAAAAATTAGCCGGACATGGTGGTGCGTGCCTGTAATCCCAGCTACTCAGGAGGCTGAGGCAGGAGAATTGCCTGAACCCAGGAGGCAGAGGTTGCGGTGAGCCGAGATCGCGCCATTGCACTCCAGCGTGGGTAACATGAGTGAAACTCCGTCTCAAAAAAAAAAAAAAAAAAAAAGATTGAAGGTAAAAATGGCATATCAAAATTATCTCTTTTGATGGTAGGATTGTAAGTGATTTTTTTTTTTTTTTGAGAGACAGCGTCTTGCTGTGGAGTGCAGTGGCATAATCTCAGCTCGCCACAGCCTTGACCTCCTCAGCTCAAGTGATTCTCCCACTTCAGACTTCCAAGAAGCTGGGACTACAGGTGTGCACCCCCATGCCTGACTGATTTCTTTTGTAATTTTTGTAGAGTCGAGTTTTCACCATGTTGCCCAAGCTGGTCTTGATCTTGGGCTCAGGCAGTCTCCTGCCCTTGGCCTCCCAAAGTTCTGGAACTACAGGTGTGAGTCACTGCACCCAGCCTATAAGTGATTTTTTATTTTTATTTTCTTTTTCTTTTATGGTATTTTATCTTTGTAAAAATGATATTTAAAATGCTATTTGGAGCAGTGCTAATGTTTTTCTAGGACTTTGAAATTTTTTCTTAGGACTTTGGACTTAGAAATTTAAAGGGTAGGCCAGGCATGGTGGCTCATGCCTGTAATCCCAGCACTTTGGAAGGCTGAGGCAGGTGGATCACGAGGTCAAGAGATCGAGACCATCCTGGTCAACAAGGTGAAACCCCGTCTCTACTAAAACTACAAAAACATTAGCTGGGCATGGTGGCGCATGCCTGTAATCCCAGCTACTCAGGAGGCTGAGGCAGGAGAATTGCCTGAACCCAGGAGGCGGAGGTTGCGGTGAGCCGAGATGGCACCATTGCACTCCAGCCTGGGTAACAAGAGTGAAACTCGGTTTCAAAAAAAAAAAAAAAAATCTCTAAGGTAAATTATTTTATGAGAAAAACAAAGAGCAATAAAGTATGTGTAATATGACACCTAGTGTGAGAAGGTGGAATATGAATAGTTGCTTCCTTCTGGATATGATGCTCACACCTGTAATCCAAGGACTTTGGGAGGCTAAGGCAGAAGTATCACTTCAGACCAGGAGGTTGAGACCAGCCTAGACAACATGGGGAGACCTCCATCTCTACAAAATACAAAAATAAATAAGCTAGGTGTGTACCTGCCCAGCTACTCAGATGGCTGAAGCAGGAGGACCACTTAAGCCTGGGAGGTCAAGGTTACAATGAGCCATGATCAAACCACTGCACTTCAGCCTGGATGACAGAGCAAGGCCCTGTCTCAAAGTAACTAAATAAAAAAATAAAAATATTTTCGGCCGAGCATGGTAGCTCACTCCTGTAATCCCAGCACTTTGGGAGGCCAATGCGGGTGGATCACAAGGTCAAGAGATAGAGACCATCCTGGTCAACATAGTGAAACCTTGTCTCTACTAAAAATAAAGGAATTAGCTGGGCGTGGTGGCACACGTCTGTAGGCCCAGCTACTCGGGAGGCTGAGGCAGGAGAATCTCTTGAAGAACCCGGGAGGTGGAGGTTGCAGTGAGCCAAGATCATACCACTGCACTCCAGCCTGGTGACAGAGTGAGACTCCGTTTCTAAATGAATGGATGGATGGATGGATGGATGAATGAATGAATGCTTCGCTGTATAAAGAAACTCTGGAGAGCTATACAAATTCTTAATCATTCTGGTTATGGACATAGAGTTAGAATTATGACTGTGTAATATTTTTTCTGATTTTTGATTCATGTGAATATTAAGAATTGAAAATGACTTTTGAAAGTGAATTATTGAGAATTTTAGAGAAGAAACTGACCTCGTTTTCTCACAGAAGAATGTAATACCTCATGTGTATAGTAATTATTTCATTCTTTATACCTGGTATAGGCAAACGACAGCCCAAGGACCAATCTTCCCTTCCTTCTCTTTTTATAAAGAAGATTGTATTGGAATACAGCCACGTCCATTGGTGTATATCTGCTTTTCAGCTACAGTGCCAAGCTGAGCAGTTTTAGCAGTCACCTCGTGGCTTGCAATATTAATCTTACCCTTAACAAAAAAATATTGCTGATGTCAGCCGGGTGCGGTGGCTCAAGCCTGTAATCCCAGCACTTTGGGAGGCCAAGGCGGGTGGATCACGAGGTCAAGAGATCGAGACCATCCTGGTCAACATGGTGAAACCCTGTCTCTACTAAAAATACAAAAAATTAGCTGGGCATGGTGGTGCATGCCTGTAATCCCAGCTACTCAGGAGGCTGAGGCAGGAGAATTGCCTGAACCCAGGAGGCAGAGGTTGCGGTGAGCCGAGATCGCGCCATTGCACTCCAGCCTGGGTAACATGAGGGAAACTCTGTCTCAAAAAAAAAAAAATAAAGAATAATTGCTGATGTCTCCTTAGATGATGATGATGATGATTATTATTATTTTTACTTTTAGTCATATAACGCTGTTCAATCACATTTTATATGGACCACTATTACTTGGAAGTACAGCTATATTTACTGAAGTGAGATTAGGGGACAGGTTGGTTGAACCCTGCCTACTCACCTGCCTTCCTCTTTTTTTTTAACCCTCCATTCTCCAGCAGCTGTTCTTGAGGGGAATT